>NW_027415682.1:0-25513 GCF_964106895.1 Numenius arquata
GGCTCGTAGGGTTCCATCGAAATCTATAGGGTTCCCTAGGGGCCCATAGAGTCCCGTAGATTTCCGTAGGGACCTGTAGGGTTGTGTAAGTGCCCGCAGAAGTCTGTAGGAATCCGTGGGATTCTGTAAGGTTCTGGAGGGTTCTGCAGGGTTCCGTAGGGGCCCGTAGAGTTCCGTAGCGGCTGGTAAAATTCCCCAGGGCCCTGTATTGTTCCGTAACTGCCTGCAATGGTCTTTAGGCTTCCGTAGGGGCTGGTAGGGTTCCATAAAGTTCCGTGGGTGCCTGCAGTGTTCTGCAAGTGCCCGCAAGGGCCTGTAGGGGCCCACAGTGTTTCTGCCAGGTTAGTAGAGTTCCGTAGGGGCCATATTTTTCTGTAGTGGCTGGTAGTATTCTGTAGGGGTCTGTAGGTTTCCGTAGGCACCTACAGTGTTCTGTAGGAGCCCATAGGGTTTTCGTGAGGTTCCGTTGTGTTGCTAAGGGTCTTGTAGAGTGCTGTCGGGTCCTGGAGTATTCTGTAGGGTTCCAGAGGGCCTCGTAGGGTTCCGTCGAAATCTGAAGGGTTCCCTAGGGGCCCATAGAGTCCCGTAGATTGCCGTAGGGACCTGTAGGGTTGTGTAAGTGCCCGCAGAAGTCTGTAGGAGTCTGTGGGATTCTGTAAGGTTCCGGAGGGTTCTGCAGGGTTCCGTAGGGGCCCGTAGAGTTCCGTAGTGGCTGGTAAAGTTCCGTAGGGCCCTGTGGGGTTCTGTATGGACCTGTAGGGTTCCGTAGGGGCCTGCAGGGTTCCGTAAGTGCCCGCAGGTGTCTGTAGGGTTCCGTAGGGGTCTGTAGGGTTCCGTAGGCACCTGCAGTGTTCTGTAGGAGCCCTTAGGGTTTTAGTGAGGTTCCGTTGTGTTGCTAAGGGTCTTGTAGAGTGCTGTCGGGTCCTGGAGTATTCTGTAGGGTTCCAGAGGGCCTCGTAGGGTTCCGTCGAAATCTGAAGGGTTCCCTAGGGGCCCATAGAGTCCCGTAGATTTCCGTAGGGGCCTGTAGGGTTGTGTAAGTGCCCGCAGGGGTTGGTAGGAGCTTGTAGGGTGCCATATGTTTCCGGAGGGTTGTGTAGGGTTCCGTAGGGGCCTGTGGTGTTCCCTAGGGGCCTGTAGAGTCTCGTACAGTTCCGTAGGGTCCTGTAGGTTTCCATAAGCGCCCGCAGAGGTCTGAAGGGGCCCGTACTGTTCCGTAAGGATCCATGGGGTTCCGTAGAGCTTCGTAGGTTCCCTAGAGGCCTCTGGAGTACCGCAGAAGCCAGTAGTGTTCCGTAGGGTCCTCTAGGGTTGAGTAAGTGCCCGCAGGAGTCTGTAGGAATCCGTGGGATTCTGTAAGGTTCTGGAGGGTTCTGCAGGGTTCCATAGGGACCCGTAGAGTTCCGTAGTGGCTGGTAAAATTCCGTAGGGCCCTGTGGGGTTCTGTATGGACCTGTAGGGTTCCATAGGGGCCTGCAGGGTTCTGTAAGTGCCCGTAGCTGTCTGTACGGGCTTGTAGGGTTCCATAGGCACCTACAGTGTTCTGTAGGAGCCCATAGGGTTTTAGTGAGGTTCCGTTGTGTTGCTAAGGGTCTTGTAGAGTGCTGTCGGGTCCTGGAGTATTCTGTAGGGTTCCAGAGGGGCTCGTAGGGTTCCATCGAAATCTATAGGGTTCCCTAGGGGCCCATAGAGTCCCGTAGATTTCCGTAGGGACCTGTAGGGTTGTGTAAGTGCCCGCAGAAGTCTGTAGGAATCCGTGGGATTCTGTAAGGTTCTGGAGGGTTCTGCAGGGTTCCGTAGGGGCCCGTAGAGTTCCGTAGCGGCTGGTAAAATTCCCAGGGCCCTGTATTGTTCCGTAACTGCCTGCAATGGTCTTTAGGCTTCCGTAGGGGCTGGTAGGGTTCCATAAAGTTCCGTGGGTGCCTGCAGAGTTCTGCAAGTGCCCGCAAGGGCCTGTAGGGGCCCACAGTGTTTCTGCCAGGTTAGTAGAGTTCCGTAGGGGCCATATTTTTCTGTAGTGGCTGGTAGTATTCTGTAGGGGTCTGTAGGGTTCCGTAGGCACCTGCAGTGTTCAGTAGGAGCCCTTAGGGTTTTAGTGAGGTTCCGTTGTGTTGCTAAGGGTCTTGTAGAGTGCTGTCGGGTCCTGGCGTATTCTGTAGGGTTCCAGAGGGGCTCGTAGGGTTCCATCGAAATCTATAGGGTTCCCTAGGGGCCCATAGAGTCCCGTAGATTTCCGTAGGGACCTGTAGGGTTGTGTAAGTGCCCGCAGAAGTCTGTAGGAGTCTGTGGGATTCTGTAAGGTTCCGGAGGGTTCTGCAGGGTTCCGTAGGGGCCCGTAGAGTTCCGTAGTGGCTGGTAAAGTTCCGTAGGGCCCTGTGGGGTTCTGTATGGACCTGTAGGGTTCTGTAGGGGCCTGCAGGGTTCCGTAAGTGCCCGCAGGTGTCTGTAGGGTTCCGTAGGGGTCTGTAGGGTTCCGTAGGCACCTGCAGTGTTCTGTAGGAGCCCTTAGGGTTTTAGTGAGGTTCCGTTGTGTTGCTAAGGGTCTTGTAGAGTGCTGTCGGGTCCTGGAGTATTCTGTAGGGTTCCAGAGGGCCTTGTAGGGTTCCGTCGAAATCTGAAGGGTTCCCTAGGGGCCCATAGAGTCCCGTAGATTTCCGTAGGGGCCTGTAGGGTTGTGTAAGTGCCCGCAGGGGTTGGTAGGAGCTTGTAGGGTGCCATATGTTTCCGGAGGGTTGTGTAGGGTTCCGTAGGGGCCTGTGGTGTTCCCTAGGGGCCTGTAGAGTCTCGTACAGTTCCGTAGGGTCCTGTAGGTTTCCATAAGCGCCCGCAGAGGTCTGAAGGGGCCCGTACTGTTCCGTAAGGATCCATGGGGTTCCGTAGAGCTTCGTAGGTTCCCTAGAGGCCTCTGGAGTACCGCAGAAGCCAGTAGTGTTCCGTAGGGTCCTCTAGGGTTGAGTAAGTGCCCGCAGGAGTCTGTAGGAGTCTGTGGGATTCTGTAAGGTTCTGGAGGGTTCTGCAGGGTTCCGTAGGGGCCCGTAGAGTTCCGTAGTGGCTGGTAAAGTTCCCAGGGCCCTGTACTGTTCCGTAACTGCCTGCAAGGGTCTTTAGGCTTCCGTAGGGGCTGGTAGGGTTCCATAAAGTTCCGTGGGTTCCTGCAGAGTTCTGCAAGTGCCTGCAAGGGCCTGTAGGGGCCCACAGTGTTTCTGCCAGGTTAGTAGAGTTCCGTAGGGGCCATATTTTTCTGTAGTGGCTGGTAGTATTCTGTAGGGGTCTGTAGGTTTCCGTAGGCACCTACAGTGTTCTGTAGGAGCCCATAGGGTTTTAGTGAGGTTCCGTTGTGTTGCTAAGGGTCTAGTAGAGTGCTGTCGGGTCCTGGACTATTCTGTAGGGTTCCAGAGGGCCTCGTAGGGTTCCGTCGAAATCTGAAGGGTTCCCTAGGGGCCCATAGAGTCCCGTAGATTGCCGTAGGGACCTGTAGGGTTGTGTAAGTGCCCGCAGAAGTCTGTAGGAGTCTGTGGGATTCTGTAAGGTTCCGGAGGGTTCTGCAGGGTTCTGTAGGGGCCCGTAGAGTTCCGTAGTGGCTGGTAAAGTTCCGTAGGGCCCTGTGGGGTTCTGTATGGACCTGTAGGGTTCCGTAGGGGCCTGCAGGGTTCCGTAAGTGCCCGCAGGTGTCTGTAGGGTTCCGTAGGGGTCTGTAGGGTTCCGTAGGCACCTGCAGTGTTCTGTAGGAGCCCTTAGGGTTTTAGTGAGGTTCCGTTGTGTTGCTAAGGGTCTTGTAGAGTGCTGTCGGGTCCTGGAGTATTCTGTAGGGTTCCAGAGGGCCTCGTAGGGTTCCGTCGAAATCTGAAGGGTTCCCTAGGGGCCCATAGAGTCCCGTAGATTGCCGTAGGGACCTGTAGGGTTGTGTAAGTGCCCGCAGGGGTTGGTAGGAGCTTGTAGGGTGCCATATGTTTCCGGAGGGTTGTGTAGGGTTCCGTAGGGGCCTGTGGTGTTCCCTAGGGGCCTGTAGAGTCTCGTACAGTTCCGTAGGGTCCTGTAGGTTTCCATAAGCGCCCGCAGAGGTCTGAAGGGGCCCGTACTGTTCCGTAAGGATCCATAGGGTTCCGTAGAACTTCGTAGGTTCCCTAGAGGCCTCTGGAGTACCGCAGGAGCCAGTAGTGTTCCGTAGGGTCCTCTAGGGTTGAGTAAGTGCCCGCAGGAGTCTGTAGGAATCCGTGGGATTCTGTAAGGTTCTGGAGGGTTCTGCAGGGTTCCGTAGGGGCCCGTAGAGTTCCGTAGTGGCTGGTAAAGTTCCCAGGGCCCTGTACTGTTCCGTAACTGCCTGCAAGGGTCTTTAGGCTTCCGTAGGGGCTGGTAGGGTTCCATAAAGTTCCGTGGGTGCCTGCAGAGTTCTGCAAGTGCCCGCAAGGGCCTGTAGGGGCCCACAGTGTTTCTGCCAGGTTAGTAGAGTTCCGTAGGGGCCATATTTTTCTGTAGTGGCTGGTAGTATTCTGTAGGGGTCTGTAGGTTTCCGTAGGCACCTACAGTGTTCTGTAGGAGCCCATAGGGTTTTCGTGAGGTTCCGTTGTGTTGCTAAGGGTCTTGTAGAGTGCTGTCGGGTCCTGGAGTATTCTGTAGGGTTCCAGAGGGCCTCGTAGGGTTCCGTCGAAATCTGAAGGGTTCCCTAGGGGCCCATAGAGTCCCGTAGATTGCCGTAGGGACCTGTAGGGTTGTGTAAGTGCCCGCAGAAGTCTGTAGGAGTCTGTGGGATTCTGTAAGGTTCCGGAGGGTTCTGCAGGGTTCCGTAGGGGCCCGTAGAGTTCCGTAGTGGCTGGTAAAGTTCCGTAGGGCCCTGTGGGGTTCTGTATGGACCTGTAGGGTTCCGTAGGGGCCTGCAGGGTTCCGTAAGTGCCCGCAGGTGTCTGTAGGGTTCTGTAGGGGTCTGTAGGGTTCCGTAGGCACCTGCAGTGTTCAGTAGGAGCCCTTAGGGTTTTAGTGAGGTTCCGTTGTGTTGCTAAGGGTCTTGTAGAGTGCTGTCGGGTCCTGGCGTATTCTGTAGGGTTCCAGAGGGGCTCGTAGGGTTCCATCGAAATCTATAGGGTTCCCTAGGGGCCCATAGAGTCCCGTAGATTTCCGTAGGGACCTGTAGGGTTGTGTAAGTGCCCGCAGAAGTCTGTAGGAGTCTGTGGGATTCTGTAAGGTTCCGGAGGGTTCTGCAGGGTTCCGTAGGGGCCCGTAGAGTTCCGTAGTGGCTGGTAAAGTTCCGTAGGGCCCTGTGGGGTTCTGTATGGACCTGTAGGGTTCTGTAGGGGCCTGCAGGGTTCCGTAAGTGCCCGCAGGTGTCTGTAGGGTTCCGTAGGGGTCTGTAGGGTTCCGTAGGCACCTGCAGTGTTCTGTAGGAGCCCTTAGGGTTTTAGTGAGGTTCCGTTGTGTTGCTAAGGGTCTTGTAGAGTGCTGTCGGGTCCTGGAGTATTCTGTAGGGTTCTAGAGGGCCTTGTAGGGTTCCGTCGAAATCTGAAGGGTTCCCTAGGGGCCCATAGAGTCCCGTAGATTTCCGTAGGGGCCTGTAGGGTTGTGTAAGTGCCCGCAGGGGTTGGTAGGAGCTTGTAGGGTGCCATATGTTTCCGGAGGGTTGTGTAGGGTTCCGTAGGGGCCTGTGGTGTTCCCTAGGGGCCTGTAGAGTCTCGTACAGTTCCGTAGGGTCCTGTAGGTTTCCATAAGCGCCCGCAGAGGTCTGAAGGGGCCCGTACTGTTCCGTAAGGATCCATGGGGTTCCGTAGAGCTTCGTAGGTTCCCTAGAGGCCTCTGGAGTACCGCAGAAGCCAGTAGTGTTCCGTAGGGTCCTCTAGGGTTGAGTAAGTGCCCGCAGGAGTCTGTAGGAATCCGTGGGATTCTGTAAGGTTCTGGAGGGTTCTGCAGGGTTCCATAGGGACCCGTAGAGTTCCGTAGTGGCTGGTAAAATTCCGTAGGGCCCTGTGGGGTTCTGTATGGACCTGTAGGGTTCCATAGGGGCCTGCAGGGTTCTGTAAGTGCCCGTAGCTGTCTGTACGGGTCTGTAGGGTTCCATAGGCACCTACAGTGTTCTGTAGGAGCCCATAGGGTTTTAGTGAGGTTCCGTTGTGTTGCTAAGGGTCTTGTAGAGTGCTGTCGGGTCCTGGAGTATTCTGTAGGGTTCCAGAGGGGCTCGTAGGGTTCCATCGAAATCTATAGGGTTCCCTAGGGGCCCATAGAGTCCCGTAGATTTCCGTAGGGACCTGTAGGGTTGTGTAAGTGCCCGCAGAAGTCTGTAGGAATCCGTGGGATTCTGTAAGGTTCTGGAGGGTTCTGCAGGGTTCCGTAGGGGCCCGTAGAGTTCCGTAGCGGCTGGTAAAATTCCCAGGGCCCTGTATTGTTCCGTAACTGCCTGCAATGGTCTTTAGGCTTCCGTAGGGGCTGGTAGGGTTCCATAAAGTTCCGTGGGTGCCTGCAGAGTTCTGCAAGTGCCCGCAAGGGCCTGTAGGGGCCCACAGTGTTTCTGCCAGGTTAGTAGAGTTCCGTAGGGGCCATATTTTTCTGTAGTGGCTGGTAGTATTCTGTAGGGGTCTGTAGGGTTCCGTAGGCACCTGCAGTGTTCTGTAGGAGCCCATAGGGTTTTCGTGAGGTTCCGTTGTGTTGCTAAGGGTCTTGTAGAGTGCTGTCGGGTCCTGGAGTATTCTGTAGGGTTCCAGAGGGCCTCGTAGGGTTCCGTCGAAATCTGAAGGGTTCCCTAGGGGCCCATAGAGTCCCGTAGATTGCCGTAGGGACCTGTAGGGTTGTGTAAGTGCCCGCAGAAGTCTGTAGGAGTCTGTGGGATTCTGTAAGGTTCCGGAGGGTTCTGCAGGGTTCCGTAGGGGCCCGTAGAGTTCCGTAGTGGCTGGTAAAGTTCCGTAGGGCCCTGTGGGGTTCTGTATGGACCTGTAGGGTTCCGTAGGGGCCTGCAGGGTTCCGTAAGTGCCCGCAGGTGTCTGTAGGGTTCTGTAGGGGTCTGTAGGGTTCCGTAGGCACCTGCAGTGTTCAGTAGGAGCCCTTAGGGTTTTCGTGAGGTTCCGTTGTGTTGCTAAGGGTCTTGTAGAGTGCTGTCGGGTCCTGGAGTATTCTGTAGGGTTCCAGAGGGCCTTGTAGGTTTCCGTCGAAATCTGAAGGGTTCCCTAGGGGCCCGTAGAGTCCCGTAGATTTCCGTAGGGACCTGTAGGGTTGTGTAAGTGCCCGCAGAAGTCTGTAGGAGTCTGTGGGATTCTGTAAGGTTCCGGAGGGTTCTGCAGGGTTCCGTAGGGGCCCGTAGAGTTCCGTAGTGGCTGGTAAAGTTCCCAGGGCCCTGTACTGTTCCGTAACTGCCTGCAAGGGTCTTTAGGCTTCCGTAGGGGCTGGTAGGGTTCCATAAAGTTCCGTGGGTTCCTGCAGAGTTCTGCAAGTGCCCGCAAGGGCCTGTAGGGGCCCACAGTGTTTCTGCCAGGTTAGTAGAGTTCCGTAGGGGCCATATTTTTCTGTAGTGGCTGGTAGTATTCTGTAGGGGTCTGTAGGTTTCCGTAGGCACCTACAGTGTTCTGTAGGAGCCCATAGGGTTTTAGTGAGGTTCCGTTGTGTTGCTAAGGGTCTTGTAGAGTGCTGTCTGGTCCTGGCGTATTCTGTAGGGTTCCAGAGGGGCTCGTAGGGTTCCATCGAAATCTATAGGGTTCCCTAGGGGCCCATAGAGTCCCGTAGATTTCCGTAGGGACCTGTAGGGTTCTGTAAGTGCCCGCAGAAGTCTGTAGGAGTCTGTGGGATTCTGTAAGGTTCCGGAGGGTTCTGCAGGGTTCCGTAGGGGCCCGTAGAGTTCCGTAGTGGCTGGTAAAGTTCCGTAGGGCCCTGTGGGGTTCTGTATGGACCTGTAGGGGTCCGTAGGGGCCTGCAGGGTTCCGTAAGTGCCCGCAGGTGTCTGTAGGGTTCCGTAGGGGTCTGTAGGGTTCCGTAGGCACCTGCAGTGTTCTGTAGGAGCCCATAGGGTTTTAGTGAGGTTCCGTTGTGTTGCTAAGGGTCTTGTAGAGTGCTGTCGGGTCCTGGAGTATTCTGTAGGGTTCCAGAGGGCCTCGTAGGGTTCCGTCGAAATCTGAAGGGTTCCCTAGGGGCCCATAGAGTCCCGTAGATTGCCGTAGGGACCTGTAGGGTATGTAAGTGCCCGCAGAAGTCTGTAGGAGTCTGTGGGATTCTGTAAGGTTCAGGAGGGTTCTGCAGGGTTCCGTAGGGGCCCGTAGAGTTCCGTAGTGGCTGGTAAAGTTCCGTAGGGCCCTGTGGGGTTCTGTATGGACCTGTAGGGTTCCGTAGGGGCCTGCAGGGTTCCGTAAGTGCCCGCAGGTGTCTGTAGAGTTCCGTAGGGGTCTGTAGGGTTCCGTAGGCACCTGCAGTGTTCTGTAGGAGCCCTTAGGGTTTTAGTGAGGTTCCGTTGTGTTGCTAAGGGTCTTGTAGAGTGCTGTCGGGTCCTGGAGTATTCTGTAGGGTTCCAGAGGGCCTCGTAGGGTTCCGTCGAAATCTGAAGGGTTCCCTAGGGGCCCATAGAGTCCCGTAGATTTCCGTAGGGGCCTGTAGGGTTGTGTAAGTGCCCGCAGGGGTTGGTAGGAGCTTGTAGGGTGCCATATGTTTCCAGAGGGTTGTGTAGGGTTCCGTAGGGGCCTGTGGTGTTCCCTAGGGGCCTGTAGAGTCTCGTACAGTTCCGTAGGGTCCTGTAGGTTTCCATAAGCGCCCGCAGAGGTCTGAAGGGGCCCGTACTGTTCCGTAAGGATCCATGGGGTTCCGTAGAGCTTCGTAGGTTCCCTAGAGGCCTCTGGAGTACCGCAGGAGCCAGTAGTGTTCCGTAGGGTCCTCTAGGGTTGAGTAAGTGCCCACAGGAGTCTGTAGGAATCCGTGGGATTCTGTAAGGTTCCGGAGGGTTCTGCAGGGTTCCGTAGGGGCCCGTAGAGTTCCGTAGTGGCTGGTAAAGTTCCGTAGGGCCCTGTGGGGTTCTGTATGGACCTGTAGGGTTCCGTAGGGGCCTGCAGGGTTCCGTAAGTGCCCGCAGGTGTCTGTAGGGTTCTGTAGGGGTCTGTAGGTTTCCGTAGGCACCTGCAGTGTTCAGTAGGAGCCCTTAGGGTTTTAGTGAGGTTCCGTTGTGTTGCTAAGGGTCTTGTAGAGTGCTGTCGGGTCCTGGCGTATTCTGTAGGGTTCCAGAGGGGCTCGTAGGGTTCCATCGAAATCTATAGGGTTCCCTAGGGGCCCATAGAGTCCCGTAGATTTCCGTAGGGACCTGTAGGGTTGTGTAAGTGCCCGCAGAAGTCTGTAGGAGTCTGTGGGATTCTGTAAGGTTCCGGAGGGTTCTGCAGGGTTCCGTAGGGGCCCGTAGAGTTCCGTAGTGGCTGGTAAAGTTCCGTAGGGCCCTGTGGGGTTCTGTATGGACCTGTAGGGTTCTGTAGGGGCCTGCAGGGTTCCGTAAGTGCCCGCAGGTGTCTGTAGGGTTCCGTAGGGGTCTGTAGGGTTCCGTAGGCACCTGCAGTGTTCTGTAGGAGCCCTTAGGGTTTTAGTGAGGTTCCGTTGTGTTGCTAAGGGTCTTGTAGAGTGCTGTCGGGTCCTGGAGTATTCTGTAGGGTTCCAGAGGGCCTTGTAGGGTTCCGTCGAAATCTGAAGGGTTCCCTAGGGGCCCATAGAGTCCCGTAGATTTCCGTAGGGGCCTGTAGGGTTGTGTAAGTGCCCGCAGGGGTTGGTAGGAGCTTGTAGGGTGCCATATGTTTCCGGAGGGTTGTGTAGGGTTCCGTAGGGGCCTGTGGTGTTCCCTAGGGGCCTGTAGAGTCTCGTACAGTTCCGTAGGGTCCTGTAGGTTTCCATAAGCGCCCGCAGAGGTCTGAAGGGGCCCGTACTGTTCCGTAAGGATCCATGGGGTTCCGTAGAGCTTCGTAGGTTCCCTAGAGGCCTCTGGAGTACCGCAGAAGCCAGTAGTGTTCCGTAGGGTCCTCTAGGGTTGAGTAAGTGCCCGCAGGAGTCTGTAGGAGTCTGTGGGATTCTGTAAGGTTCTGGAGGGTTCTGCAGGGTTCCATAGGGACCCGTAGAGTTCCGTAGTGGCTGGTAAAATTCCGTAGGGCCCTGTGGGGTTCTGTATGGACCTGTAGGGTTCCATAGGGGCCTGCAGGGTTCTGTAAGTGCCCGTAGGTGTCTGTACGGGTCTGTAGGGTTCCATAGGCACCTACAGTGTTCTGTAGGAGCCCATAGGGTTTTAGTGAGGTTCCGTTGTGTTGCTAAGGGTCTTGTAGAGTGCTGTCGGGTCCTGGAGTATTCTGTAGGGTTCCAGAGGGGCTCGTAGGGTTCCATCGAAATCTATAGGGTTCCCTAGGGGCCCATAGAGTCCCGTAGATTTCCGTAGGGACCTGTAGGGTTGTGTAAGTGCCCGCAGAAGTCTGTAGGAATCCGTGGGATTCTGTAAGGTTCTGGAGGGTTCTGCAGGGTTCCGTAGGGGCCCGTAGAGTTCCGTAGCGGCTGGTAAAATTCCCAGGGCCCTGTATTGTTCCGTAACTGCCTGCAATGGTCTTTAGGCTTCCGTAGGGGCTGGTAGGGTTCCATAAAGTTCCGTGGGTGCCTGCAGAGTTCTGCAAGTGCCCGCAAGGGCCTGTAGGGGCCCACAGTGTTTCTGCCAGGTTAGTAGAGTTCCGTAGGGGCCATATTTTTCTGTAGTGGCTGGTAGTATTCTGTAGGGGTCTGTAGGGTTCCGTAGGCACCTGCAGTGTTCTGTAGGAGCCCATAGGGTTTTCGTGAGGTTCCGTTGTGTTGCTAAGGGTCTTGTAGAGTGCTGTCGGGTCCTGGAGTATTCTGTAGGGTTCCAGAGGGCCTTGTAGGTTTCCGTCGAAATCTGAAGGGTTCCCTAGGGGCCCGTAGAGTCCCGTAGATTTCCGTAGGGACCTGTAGGGTTGTGTAAGTGCCGCAGAAGTCTGTAGGAGTCTGTGGGATTCTGTAAGGTTCCGGAGGGTTCTGCAGGGTTCCGTAGGGGCCCGTAGAGTTCCGTAGTGGCTGGTAAAATTCCCAGGGCCCTGTACTGTTCCGTAACTGCCTGCAAGGGTCTTTAGGCTTCCGTAGGGGCTGGTAGGGTTCCATAAAGTTCCGTGGGTTCCTGCAGAGTTCTGCAAGTGCCCGCAAGGGCCTGTAGGGGCCCACAGTGTTTCTGCCAGGTTAGTAGAGTTCCGTAGGGGCCATATTTTTCTGTAGTGGCTGGTAGTATTCTGTAGGGGTCTGTAGGTTTCCGTAGGCACCTACAGTGTTCTGTAGGAGCCCATAGGGTTTTAGTGAGGTTCCGTTGTGTTGCTAAGGGTCTTGTAGAGTGCTGTCTGGTCCTGGCGTATTCTGTAGGGTTCCAGAGGGGCTCGTAGGGTTCCATCGAAATCTATAGGGTTCCCTAGGGGCCCATAGAGTCCCGTAGATTTCCGTAGGGACCTGTAGGGTTCTGTAAGTGCCCGCAGAAGTCTGTAGGAGTCTGTGGGATTCTGTAAGGTTCCGGAGGGTTCTGCAGGGTTCCGTAGGGGCCCGTAGAGTTCCGTAGTGGCTGGTAAAGTTCCGTAGGGCCCTGTGGGGTTCTGTATGGACCTGTAGGGGTCCGTAGGGGCCTGCAGGGTTCCGTAAGTGCCCGCAGGTGTCTGTAGGGTTCCGTAGGGGTCTGTAGGGTTCCGTAGGCACCTGCAGTGTTCTGTAGGAGCCCTTAGGGTTTTAGTGAGGTTCCGTTGTGTTGCTAAGGGTCTTGTAGAGTGCTGTCGGGTCCTGGAGTATTCTGTAGGGTTCCAGAGGGCCTCGTAGGGTTCCGTCGAAATCTGAAGGGTTCCCTAGGGGCCCATAGAGTCCCGTAGATTGCCGTAGGGACCTGTAGGGTATGTAAGTGCCCGCAGAAGTCTGTAGGAGTCTGTGGGATTCTGTAAGGTTCAGGAGGGTTCTGCAGGGTTCCGTAGGGGCCCGTAGAGTTCCGTAGTGGCTGGTAAAGTTCCGTAGGGCCCTGTGGGGTTCTGTATGGACCTGTAGGGTTCCGTAGGGGCCTGCAGGGTTCCGTAAGTGCCCGCAGGTGTCTGTAGGGTTCCGTAGGGGTCTGTAGGGTTCCGTAGGCACCTGCAGTGTTCTGTAGGAGCCCTTAGGGTTTTAGTGAGGTTCCGTTGTGTTGCTAAGGGTCTTGTAGAGTGCTGTCGGGTCCTGGAGTATTCTGTAGGGTTCCAGAGGGCCTCGTAGGGTTCCGTCGAAATCTGAAGGGTTCCCTAGGGGCCCATAGAGTCCCGTAGATTTCCGTAGGGGCCTGTAGGGTTGTGTAAGTGCCCGCAGGGGTTGGTAGGAGCTTGTAGGGTGCCATATGTTTCCAGAGGGTTGTGTAGGGTTCCGTAGGGGCCTGTGGTGTTCCCTAGGGGCCTGTAGAGTCTCGTACAGTTCCGTAGGGTCCTGTAGGTTTCCATAAGCGCCCGCAGAGGTCTGAAGGGGCCCGTACTGTTCCGTAAGGATCCATGGGGTTCCGTAGAGCTTCGTAGGTTCCCTAGAGGCCTCTGGAGTACCGCAGGAGCCAGTAGTGTTCCGTAGGGTCCTCTAGGGTTGAGTAAGTGCCCGCAGGAGTCTGTAGGAATCCGTGGGATTCTGTAAGGTTCCGGAGGGTTCTGCAGGGTTCCGTAGGGGCCCGTAGAGTTCCGTAGTGGCTGGTAAAATTCCGTAGGGCCCTGTGGGGTTCTGTATGGACCTGTAGGGTTCCGTAGGGGCCTGCAGGGTTCTATAAGTGCCGGTAGGTGTCTGTACGGGTCTGTAGGGTTCCGTAGGCACCTACAGTGTTCTGTAGGAGCCCATAGGGTTTTAGTGAGGTTCCGTTGTGTTGCTAAGGATCTTGTAGAGTGCTGTCGGGTCCTGGCGTATTCTGTAGGGTTCCAGAGGGGCTCGTAGGGTTCCATCGAAATCTATAGGGTTCCCTAGGGGCCCATAGAGTCCCGTAGATTTCCGTAGGGACCTGTAGGGTTGTGTAAGTGCCCGCAGAAGTCTGTAGGAGTCTGTGGGATTCTGTAAGGTTCCGGAGGGTTCTGCAGGGTTCCGTAGGGGCCCGTAGAGTTCCGTAGTGGCTGGTAAAGTTCCGTAGGGCCCTGTGGGGTTCTGTATGGACCTGTAGGGTTCCGTAGGGGCCTGCAGGGTTCCGTAAGTGCCCGCAGGTGTCTGTAGGGTTCCGTAGTGGTCTGTAGGGTTCCGTAGGCACCTGCAGTGTTCTGTAGGAGCCCATAGGGTTTTAGTGAGGTTCCGTTGTGTTGCTAAGGGTCTTGTAGAGTGCTGTCGGGTCCTGGAGTATTCTGTAGGGTTCCAGAGGGCCTTGTAGGGTTCCGTCGAAATCTGAAGGGTTCCCTAGGGGCCCATAGAGTCCCGTAGATTTCCGTAGGGGCCTGTAGGGTTGTGTAAGTGCCCGCAGGGGTTGGTAGGAGCTTGTAGGGTGCCATATGTTTCCGGAGGGTTGTGTAGGGTTCCGTAGGGGCCTGTGGTGTTCCCTAGGGGCCTGTAGAGTCTCGTACAGTTCCGTAGGGTCCTGTAGGTTTCCATAAGCGCCCGCAGAGGTCTGAAGGGGCCCGTACTGTTCCGTAAGGATCCATGGGGTTCCGTAGAGCTTCGTAGGTTCCCTAGAGGCCTCTGGAGTACCGCAGAAGCCAGTAGTGTTCCGTAGGGTCCTCTAGGGTTGAGTAAGTGCCCGCAGGAGTCTGTAGGAATCCGTGGGATTCTGTAAGGTTCTGGAGGGTTCTGCAGGGTTCCGTAGGGGCCCGTAGAGTTCCGTAGCGGCTGGTAAAATTCCCAGGGCCCTGTATTGTTCCGTAACTGCCTGCAATGGTCTTTAGGCTTCCGTAGGGGCTGGTAGGGTTCCATAAAGTTCCGTGGGTGCCTGCAGAGTTCTGCAAGTGCCCGCAAGGGCCTGTAGGGGCCCACAGTGTTTCTGCCAGGTTAGTAGAGTTCCGTAGGGGCCATATTTTTCTGTAGTGGCTGGTAGTATTCTGTAGGGGTCTGTAGGGTTCCGTAGGCACCTGCAGTGTTCTGTAGGAGCCCATAGGGTTTTCGTGAGGTTCCGTTGTGTTGCTAAGGGTCTTGTAGAGTGCTGTCGGGTCCTGGAGTATTCTGTAGGGTTCCAGAGGGCCTTGTAGGTTTCCGTCGAAATCTGAAGGGTTCCCTAGGGGCCCGTAGAGTCCCGTAGATTTCCGTAGGGACCTGTAGGGTTGTGTAAGTGCCCGCAGAAGTCTGTAGGAGTCTGTGGGATTCTGTAAGGTTCCGGAGGGTTCTGCAGGGTTCCGTAGGGGCCCGTAGAGTTCCGTAGTGGCTGGTAAAGTTCCCAGGGCCCTGTACTGTTCCGTAACTGCCTGCAAGGGTCTTTAGGCTTCCGTAGGGGCTGGTAGGGTTCCATAAAGTTCCGTGGGTTCCTGCAGAGTTCTGCAAGTGCCCGCAAGGGCCTGTAGGGGCCCACAGTGTTTCTGCCAGGTTAGTAGAGTTCCGTAGGGGCCATATTTTTCTGTAGTGGCTGGTAGTATTCTGTAGGGGTCTGTAGGTTTCCGTAGGCACCTACAGTGTTCTGTAGGAGCCCATAGGGTTTTAGTGAGGTTCCGTTGTGTTGCTAAGGGTCTTGTAGAGTGCTGTCTGGTCCTGGCGTATTCTGTAGGGTTCCAGAGGGGCTCGTAGGGTTCCATCGAAATCTATAGGGTTCCCTAGGGGCCCATAGAGTCCCGTAGATTTCCGTAGGGACCTGTAGGGTTCTGTAAGTGCCCGCAGAAGTCTGTAGGAGTCTGTGGGATTCTGTAAGGTTCCGGAGGGTTCTGCAGGGTTCCGTAGGGGCCCGTAGAGTTCCGTAGTGGCTGGTAAAGTTCCGTAGGGCCCTGTGGGGTTCTGTATGGACCTGTAGGGGTCCGTAGGGGCCTGCAGGGTTCCGTAAGTGCCCGCAGGTGTCTGTAGGGTTCCGTAGGGGTCTGTAGGGTTCCGTAGGCACCTGCAGTGTTCTGTAGGAGCCCTTAGGGTTTTAGTGAGGTTCCGTTGTGTTGCTAAGGGTCTTGTAGAGTGCTGTCGGGTCCTGGAGTATTCTGTAGGGTTCCAGAGGGCCTCGTAGGGTTCCGTCGAAATCTGAAGGGTTCCCTAGGGGCCCATAGAGTCCCGTAGATTTCCGTAGGGGCCTGTAGGGTTGTGTAAGTGCCCGCAGGGGTTGGTAGGAGCTTGTAGGGTGCCATATGTTTCCAGAGGGTTGTGTAGGGTTCCGTAGGGGCCTGTGGTGTTCCCTAGGGGCCTGTAGAGTCTCGTACAGTTCCGTAGGGTCCTGTAGGTTTCCATAAGCGCCCGCAGAGGTCTGAAGGGGCCCGTACTGTTCCGTAAGGATCCATGGGGTTCCGTAGAGCTTCGTAGGTTCCCTAGAGGCCTCTGGAGTACCGCAGGAGCCAGTAGTGTTCCGTAGGGTCCTCTAGGGTTGAGTAAGTGCCCACAGGAGTCTGTAGGAATCCGTGGGATTCTGTAAGGTTCCGGAGGGTTCTGCAGGGTTCCGTAGGGGCCCGTAGAGTTCCGTAGTGGCTGGTAAAGTTCCGTAGGGCCCTGTGGGGTTCTGTATGGACCTGTAGGGTTCCGTAGGGGCCTGCAGGGTTCCGTAAGTGCCCGCAGGTGTCTGTAGGGTTCTGTAGGGGTCTGTAGGTTTCCGTAGGCACCTGCAGTGTTCAGTAGGAGCCCTTAGGGTTTTAGTGAGGTTCCGTTGTGTTGCTAAGGGTCTTGTAGAGTGCTGTCGGGTCCTGGCGTATTCTGTAGGGTTCCAGAGGGGCTCGTAGGGTTCCATCGAAATCTATAGGGTTCCCTAGGGGCCCATAGAGTCCCGTAGATTTCCGTAGGGACCTGTAGGGTTGTGTAAGTGCCCGCAGAAGTCTGTAGGAGTCTGTGGGATTCTGTAAGGTTCCGGAGGGTTCTGCAGGGTTCCGTAGGGGCCCGTAGAGTTCCGTAGTGGCTGGTAAAGTTCCGTAGGGCCCTGTGGGGTTCTGTATGGACCTGTAGGGTTCTGTAGGGGCCTGCAGGGTTCCGTAAGTGCCCGCAGGTGTCTGTAGGGTTCCGTAGGGGTCTGTAGGGTTCCGTAGGCACCTGCAGTGTTCTGTAGGAGCCCTTAGGGTTTTAGTGAGGTTCCGTTGTGTTGCTAAGGGTCTTGTAGAGTGCTGTCGGGTCCTGGAGTATTCTGTAGGGTTCCAGAGGGCCTTGTAGGGTTCCGTCGAAATCTGAAGGGTTCCCTAGGGGCCCATAGAGTCCCGTAGATTTCCGTAGGGGCCTGTAGGGTTGTGTAAGTGCCCGCAGGGGTTGGTAGGAGCTTGTAGGGTGCCATATGTTTCCGGAGGGTTGTGTAGGGTTCCGTAGGGGCCTGTGGTGTTCCCTAGGGGCCTGTAGAGTCTCGTACAGTTCCGTAGGGTCCTGTAGGTTTCCATAAGCGCCCGCAGAGGTCTGAAGGGGCCCGTACTGTTCCGTAAGGATCCATGGGGTTCCGTAGAGCTTCGTAGGTTCCCTAGAGGCCTCTGGAGTACCGCAGAAGCCAGTAGTGTTCCGTAGGGTCCTCTAGGGTTGAGTAAGTGCCCGCAGGAGTCTGTAGGAGTCTGTGGGATTCTGTAAGGTTCTGGAGGGTTCTGCAGGGTTCCATAGGGACCCGTAGAGTTCCGTAGTGGCTGGTAAAATTCCGTAGGGCCCTGTGGGGTTCTGTATGGACCTGTAGGGTTCCATAGGGGCCTGCAGGGTTCTGTAAGTGCCCGTAGGTGTCTGTACGGGTCTGTAGGGTTCCATAGGCACCTACAGTGTTCTGTAGGAGCCCATAGGGTTTTAGTGAGGTTCCGTTGTGTTGCTAAGGGTCTTGTAGAGTGCTGTCGGGTCCTGGAGTATTCTGTAGGGTTCCAGAGGGGCTCGTAGGGTTCCATCGAAATCTATAGGGTTCCCTAGGGGCCCATAGAGTCCCGTAGATTTCCGTAGGGACCTGTAGGGTTGTGTAAGTGCCCGCAGAAGTCTGTAGGAATCCGTGGGATTCTGTAAGGTTCTGGAGGGTTCTGCAGGGTTCCGTAGGGGCCCGTAGAGTTCCGTAGCGGCTGGTAAAATTCCCAGGGCCCTGTATTGTTCCGTAACTGCCTGCAATGGTCTTTAGGCTTCCGTAGGGGCTGGTAGGGTTCCATAAAGTTCCGTGGGTGCCTGCAGAGTTCTGCAAGTGCCCGCAAGGGCCTGTAGGGGCCCACAGTGTTTCTGCCAGGTTAGTAGAGTTCCGTAGGGGCCATATTTTTCTGTAGTGGCTGGTAGTATTCTGTAGGGGTCTGTAGGGTTCCGTAGGCACCTGCAGTGTTCTGTAGGAGCCCATAGGGTTTTCGTGAGGTTCCGTTGTGTTGCTAAGGGTCTTGTAGAGTGCTGTCGGGTCCTGGAGTATTCTGTAGGGTTCCAGAGGGCCTTGTAGGTTTCCGTCGAAATCTGAAGGGTTCCCTAGGGGCCCGTAGAGTCCCGTAGATTTCCGTAGGGACCTGTAGGGTTGTGTAAGTGCCGCAGAAGTCTGTAGGAGTCTGTGGGATTCTGTAAGGTTCCGGAGGGTTCTGCAGGGTTCCGTAGGGGCCCGTAGAGTTCCGTAGTGGCTGGTAAAATTCCCAGGGCCCTGTACTGTTCCGTAACTGCCTGCAAGGGTCTTTAGGCTTCCGTAGGGGCTGGTAGGGTTCCATAAAGTTCCGTGGGTTCCTGCAGAGTTCTGCAAGTGCCCGCAAGGGCCTGTAGGGGCCCACAGTGTTTCTGCCAGGTTAGTAGAGTTCCGTAGGGGCCATATTTTTCTGTAGTGGCTGGTAGTATTCTGTAGGGGTCTGTAGGTTTCCGTAGGCACCTACAGTGTTCTGTAGGAGCCCATAGGGTTTTAGTGAGGTTCCGTTGTGTTGCTAAGGGTCTTGTAGAGTGCTGTCTGGTCCTGGCGTATTCTGTAGGGTTCCAGAGGGGCTCGTAGGGTTCCATCGAAATCTATAGGGTTCCCTAGGGGCCCATAGAGTCCCGTAGATTTCCGTAGGGACCTGTAGGGTTCTGTAAGTGCCCGCAGAAGTCTGTAGGAGTCTGTGGGATTCTGTAAGGTTCCGGAGGGTTCTGCAGGGTTCCGTAGGGGCCCGTAGAGTTCCGTAGTGGCTGGTAAAGTTCCGTAGGGCCCTGTGGGGTTCTGTATGGACCTGTAGGGGTCCGTAGGGGCCTGCAGGGTTCCGTAAGTGCCCGCAGGTGTCTGTAGGGTTCCGTAGGGGTCTGTAGGGTTCCGTAGGCACCTGCAGTGTTCTGTAGGAGCCCTTAGGGTTTTAGTGAGGTTCCGTTGTGTTGCTAAGGGTCTTGTAGAGTGCTGTCGGGTCCTGGAGTATTCTGTAGGGTTCCAGAGGGCCTCGTAGGGTTCCGTCGAAATCTGAAGGGTTCCCTAGGGGCCCATAGAGTCCCGTAGATTGCCGTAGGGACCTGTAGGGTATGTAAGTGCCCGCAGAAGTCTGTAGGAGTCTGTGGGATTCTGTAAGGTTCAGGAGGGTTCTGCAGGGTTCCGTAGGGGCCCGTAGAGTTCCGTAGTGGCTGGTAAAGTTCCGTAGGGCCCTGTGGGGTTCTGTATGGACCTGTAGGGTTCCGTAGGGGCCTGCAGGGTTCCGTAAGTGCCCGCAGGTGTCTGTAGGGTTCCGTAGGGGTCTGTAGGGTTCCGTAGGCACCTGCAGTGTTCTGTAGGAGCCCTTAGGGTTTTAGTGAGGTTCCGTTGTGTTGCTAAGGGTCTTGTAGAGTGCTGTCGGGTCCTGGAGTATTCTGTAGGGTTCCAGAGGGCCTCGTAGGGTTCCGTCGAAATCTGAAGGGTTCCCTAGGGGCCCATAGAGTCCCGTAGATTTCCGTAGGGGCCTGTAGGGTTGTGTAAGTGCCCGCAGGGGTTGGTAGGAGCTTGTAGGGTGCCATATGTTTCCAGAGGGTTGTGTAGGGTTCCGTAGGGGCCTGTGGTGTTCCCTAGGGGCCTGTAGAGTCTCGTACAGTTCCGTAGGGTCCTGTAGGTTTCCATAAGCGCCCGCAGAGGTCTGAAGGGGCCCGTACTGTTCCGTAAGGATCCATGGGGTTCCGTAGAGCTTCGTAGGTTCCCTAGAGGCCTCTGGAGTACCGCAGGAGCCAGTAGTGTTCCGTAGGGTCCTCTAGGGTTGAGTAAGTGCCCGCAGGAGTCTGTAGGAATCCGTGGGATTCTGTAAGGTTCCGGAGGGTTCTGCAGGGTTCCGTAGGGGCCCGTAGAGTTCCGTAGTGGCTGGTAAAATTCCGTAGGGCCCTGTGGGGTTCTGTATGGACCTGTAGGGTTCCGTAGGGGCCTGCAGGGTTCTATAAGTGCCGGTAGGTGTCTGTACGGGTCTGTAGGGTTCCGTAGGCACCTACAGTGTTCTGTAGGAGCCCATAGGGTTTTAGTGAGGTTCCGTTGTGTTGCTAAGGATCTTGTAGAGTGCTGTCGGGTCCTGGCGTATTCTGTAGGGTTCCAGAGGGGCTCGTAGGGTTCCATCGAAATCTATAGGGTTCCCTAGGGGCCCATAGAGTCCCGTAGATTTCCGTAGGGACCTGTAGGGTTGTGTAAGTGCCCGCAGAAGTCTGTAGGAGTCTGTGGGATTCTGTAAGGTTCCGGAGGGTTCTGCAGGGTTCCGTAGGGGCCCGTAGAGTTCCGTAGTGGCTGGTAAAGTTCCGTAGGGCCCTGTGGGGTTCTGTATGGACCTGTAGGGTTCCGTAGGGGCCTGCAGGGTTCCGTAAGTGCCCGCAGGTGTCTGTAGGGTTCCGTAGTGGTCTGTAGGGTTCCGTAGGCACCTGCAGTGTTCTGTAGGAGCCCATAGGGTTTTAGTGAGGTTCCGTTGTGTTGCTAAGGGTCTTGTAGAGTGCTGTCGGGTCCTGGAGTATTCTGTAGGGTTCCAGAGGGCCTTGTAGGGTTCCGTCGAAATCTGAAGGGTTCCCTAGGGGCCCATAGAGTCCCGTAGATTTCCGTAGGGGCCTGTAGGGTTGTGTAAGTGCCCGCAGGGGTTGGTAGGAGCTTGTAGGGTGCCATATGTTTCCGGAGGGTTGTGTAGGGTTCCGTAGGGGCCTGTGGTGTTCCCTAGGGGCCTGTAGAGTCTCGTACAGTTCCGTAGGGTCCTGTAGGTTTCCATAAGCGCCCGCAGAGGTCTGAAGGGGCCCGTACTGTTCCGTAAGGATCCATGGGGTTCCGTAGAGCTTCGTAGGTTCCCTAGAGGCCTCTGGAGTACCGCAGAAGCCAGTAGTGTTCCGTAGGGTCCTCTAGGGTTGAGTAAGTGCCCGCAGAAGTCTGTAGGAATCCGTGGGATTCTGTAAGGTTCTGGAGGGTTCTGCAGGGTTCCGTAGGGGCCCGTAGAGTTCCGTAGCGGCTGGTAAAATTCCCAGGGCCCTGTATTGTTCCGTAACTGCCTGCAATGGTCTTTAGGCTTCCGTAGGGGCTGGTAGGGTTCCATAAAGTTCCGTGGGTGCCTGCAGAGTTCTGCAAGTGCCCGCAAGGGCCTGTAGGGGCCCACAGTGTTTCTGCCAGGTTAGTAGAGTTCCGTAGGGGCCATATTTTTCTGTAGTGGCTGGTAGTATTCTGTAGGGGTCTGTAGGGTTCCGTAGGCACCTGCAGTGTTCTGTAGGAGCCCATAGGGTTTTCGTGAGGTTCCGTTGTGTTGCTAAGGGTCTTGTAGAGTGCTGTCGGGTCCTGGAGTATTCTGTAGGGTTCCAGAGGGCCTTGTAGGTTTCCGTCGAAATCTGAAGGGTTCCCTAGGGGCCCGTAGAGTCCCGTAGATTTCCGTAGGGACCTGTAGGGTTGTGTAAGTGCCCGCAGAAGTCTGTAGGAGTCTGTGGGATTCTGTAAGGTTCCGGAGGGTTCTGCAGGGTTCCGTAGGGGCCCGTAGAGTTCCGTAGTGGCTGGTAAAGTTCCCAGGGCCCTGTACTGTTCCGTAACTGCCTGCAAGGGTCTTTAGGCTTCCGTAGGGGCTGGTAGGGTTCCATAAAGTTCCGTGGGTTCCTGCAGAGTTCTGCAAGTGCCCGCAAGGGCCTGTAGGGGCCCACAGTGTTTCTGCCAGGTTAGTAGAGTTCCGTAGGGGCCATATTTTTCTGTAGTGGCTGGTAGTATTCTGTAGGGGTCTGTAGGTTTCCGTAGGCACCTACAGTGTTCTGTAGGAGCCCATAGGGTTTTAGTGAGGTTCCGTTGTGTTGCTAAGGGTCTTGTAGAGTGCTGTCTGGTCCTGGCGTATTCTGTAGGGTTCCAGAGGGGCTCGTAGGGTTCCATCGAAATCTATAGGGTTCCCTAAGGGCCCATAGAGTCCCGTAGATTTCCGTAGGGACCTGTAGGGTTCTGTAAGTGCCCGCAGAAGTCTGTAGGAGTCTGTGGGATTCTGTAAGGTTCCGGAGGGTTCTGCAGGGTTCCGTAGGGGCCCGTAGAGTTCCGTAGTGGCTGGTAAAGTTCCGTAGGGCCCTGTGGGGTTCTGTATGGACCTGTAGGGGTCCGTAGGGGCCTGCAGGGTTCCGTAAGTGCCCGCAGGTGTCTGTAGGGTTCCGTAGGGGTCTGTAGGGTTCCGTAGGCACCTGCAGTGTTCTGTAGGAGCCCTTAGGGTTTTAGTGAGGTTCCGTTGTGTTGCTAAGGGTCTTGTAGAGTGCTGTCGGGTCCTGGAGTATTCTGTAGGGTTCCAGAGGGCCTCGTAGGGTTCCGTCGAAATCTGAAGGGTTCCCTAGGGGCCCATAGAGTCCCGTAGATTGCCGTAGGGACCTGTAGGGTATGTAAGTGCCCGCAGAAGTCTGTAGGAGTCTGTGGGATTCTGTAAGGTTCAGGAGGGTTCTGCAGGGTTCCGTAGGGGCCCGTAGAGTTCCGTAGTGGCTGGTAAAGTTCCGTAGGGCCCTGTGGGGTTCTGTATGGACCTGTAGGGTTCCGTAGGGGCCTGCAGGGTTCCGTAAGTGCCCGCAGGTGTCTGTAGGGTTCCGTAGGGGTCTGTAGGGTTCCGTAGGCACCTGCAGTGTTCTGTAGGAGCCCTTAGGGTTTTAGTGAGGTTCCGTTGTGTTGCTAAGGGTCTTGTAGAGTGCTGTCGGGTCCTGGAGTATTCTGTAGGGTTCCAGAGGGCCTTGTAGGGTTCCGTCGAAATCTGAAGGGTTCCCTAGGGGCCCATAGAGTCCCGTAGATTTCCGTAGGGGCCTGTAGGGTTGTGTAAGTGCCCGCAGGGGTTGGTAGGAGCTTGTAGGGTGCCATATGTTTCCGGAGGGTTGTGTAGGGTTCCGTAGGGGCCTGTGGTGTTCCCTAGGGGCCTGTAGAGTCTCGTACAGTTCCGTAGGGTCCTGTAGGTTTCCATAAGCGCCCGCAGAGGTCTGAAGGGGCCCGTACTGTTCCGTAAGGATCCATGGGGTTCCGTAGAGCTTCGTAGGTTCCCTAGAGGCCTCTGGAGTACCGCAGAAGCCAGTAGTGTTCCGTAGGGTCCTCTAGGGTTGAGTAAGTGCCCGCAGGAGTCTGTAGGAGTCTGTGGGATTCTGTAAGGTTCTGGAGGGTTCTGCAGGGTTCCATAGGGACCCGTAGAGTTCCGTAGTGGCTGGTAAAATTCCGTAGGGCCCTGTGGGGTTCTGTATGGACCTGTAGGGTTCCATAGGGGCCTGCAGGGTTCTGTAAGTGCCCGTAGGTGTCTGTACGGGTCTGTAGGGTTCCATAGGCACCTACAGTGTTCTGTAGGAGCCCATAGGGTTTTAGTGAGGTTCCGTTGTGTTGCTAAGGGTCTTGTAGAGTGCTGTCGGGTCCTGGAGTATTCTGTAGGGTTCCAGAGGGGCTCGTAGGGTTCCATCGAAATCTATAGGGTTCCCTAGGGGCCCATAGAGTCCCGTAGATTTCCGTAGGGACCTGTAGGGTTGTGTAAGTGCCCGCAGAAGTCTGTAGGAATCCGTGGGATTCTGTAAGGTTCTGGAGGGTTCTGCAGGGTTCCGTAGGGGCCCGTAGAGTTCCGTAGCGGCTGGTAAAATTCCCAGGGCCCTGTATTGTTCCGTAACTGCCTGCAATGGTCTTTAGGCTTCCGTAGGGGCTGGTAGGGTTCCATAAAGTTCCGTGGGTGCCTGCAGAGTTCTGCAAGTGCCCGCAAGGGCCTGTAGGGGCCCACAGTGTTTCTGCCAGGTTAGTAGAGTTCCGTAGGGGCCATATTTTTCTGTAGTGGCTGGTAGTATTCTGTAGGGGTCTGTAGGGTTCCGTAGGCACCTGCAGTGTTCTGTAGGAGCCCATAGGGTTTTCGTGAGGTTCCGTTGTGTTGCTAAGGGTCTTGTAGAGTGCTGTCGGGTCCTGGAGTATTCTGTAGGGTTCCAGAGGGCCTTGTAGGTTTCCGTCGAAATCTGAAGGGTTCCCTAGGGGCCCGTAGAGTCCCGTAGATTTCCGTAGGGACCTGTAGGGTTGTGTAAGTGCCGCAGAAGTCTGTAGGAGTCTGTGGGATTCTGTAAGGTTCCGGAGGGTTCTGCAGGGTTCCGTAGGGGCCCGTAGAGTTCCGTAGTGGCTGGTAAAATTCCCAGGGCCCTGTACTGTTCCGTAACTGCCTGCAAGGGTCTTTAGGCTTCCGTAGGGGCTGGTAGGGTTCCATAAAGTTCCGTGGGTTCCTGCAGAGTTCTGCAAGTGCCCGCAAGGGCCTGTAGGGGCCCACAGTGTTTCTGCCAGGTTAGTAGAGTTCCGTAGGGGCCATATTTTTCTGTAGTGGCTGGTAGTATTCTGTAGGGGTCTGTAGGTTTCCGTAGGCACCTACAGTGTTCTGTAGGAGCCCATAGGGTTTTAGTGAGGTTCCGTTGTGTTGCTAAGGGTCTTGTAGAGTGCTGTCTGGTCCTGGCGTATTCTGTAGGGTTCCAGAGGGGCTCGTAGGGTTCCATCGAAATCTATAGGGTTCCCTAGGGGCCCATAGAGTCCCGTAGATTGCCGTAGGGACCTGTAGGGTATGTAAGTGCCCGCAGAAGTCTGTAGGAGTCTGTGGGATTCTGTAAGGTTCAGGAGGGTTCTGCAGGGTTCCGTAGGGGCCCGTAGAGTTCCGTAGTGGCTGGTAAAGTTCCGTAGGGCCCTGTGGGGTTCTGTATGGACCTGTAGGGTTCCGTAGGGGCCTGCAGGGTTCCGTAAGTGCCCGCAGGTGTCTGTAGGGTTCCGTAGGGGTCTGTAGGGTTCCGTAGGCACCTGCAGTGTTCTGTAGGAGCCCTTAGGGTTTTAGTGAGGTTCCGTTGTGTTGCTAAGGGTCTTGTAGAGTGCTGTCGGGTCCTGGAGTATTCTGTAGGGTTCCAGAGGGCCTTGTAGGGTTCCGTCGAAATCTGAAGGGTTCCCTAGGGGCCCATAGAGTCCCGTAGATTTCCGTAGGGGCCTGTAGGGTTGTGTAAGTGCCCGCAGGGGTTGGTAGGAGCTTGTAGGGTGCCATATGTTTCCAGAGGGTTGTGTAGGGTTCCGTAGGGGCCTGTGGTGTTCCCTAGGGGCCTGTAGAGTCTCGTACAGTTCCGTAGGGTCCTGTAGGTTTCCATAAGCGCCCGCAGAGGTCTGAAGGGGCCCGTACTGTTCCGTAAGGATCCATGGGGTTCCGTAGAGCTTCGTAGGTTCCCTAGAGGCCTCTGGAGTACCGCAGGAGCCAGTAGTGTTCCGTAGGGTCCTCTAGGGTTGAGTAAGTGCCCGCAGGAGTCTGTAGGAATCCGTGGGATTCTGTAAGGTTCCGGAGGGTTCTGCAGGGTTCCGTAGGGGCCCGTAGAGTTCCGTAGTGGCTGGTAAAATTCCGTAGGGCCCTGTGGGGTTCTGTATGGACCTGTAGGGTTCCGTAGGGGCCTGCAGGGTTCTATAAGTGCCGGTAGGTGTCTGTACGGGTCTGTAGGGTTCCGTAGGCACCTACAGTGTTCTGTAGGAGCCCATAGGGTTTTAGTGAGGTTCCGTTGTGTTGCTAAGGATCTTGTAGAGTGCTGTCGGGTCCTGGCGTATTCTGTAGGGTTCCAGAGGGGCTCGTAGGGTTCCATCGAAATCTATAGGGTTCCCTAGGGGCCCATAGAGTCCCGTAGATTTCCGTAGGGACCTGTAGGGTTGTGTAAGTGCCCGCAGAAGTCTGTAGGAGTCTGTGGGATTCTGTAAGGTTCCGGAGGGTTCTGCAGGGTTCCGTAGGGGCCCGTAGAGTTCCGTAGTGGCTGGTAAAGTTCCGTAGGGCCCTGTGGGGTTCTGTATGGACCTGTAGGGTTCCGTAGGGGCCTGCAGGGTTCCGTAAGTGCCCGCAGGTGTCTGTAGGGTTCCGTAGTGGTCTGTAGGGTTCCGTAGGCACCTGCAGTGTTCTGTAGGAGCCCATAGGGTTTTAGTGAGGTTCCGTTGTGTTGCTAAGGGTCTTGTAGAGTGCTGTCGGGTCCTGGAGTATTCTGTAGGGTTCCAGAGGGCCTTGTAGGGTTCCGTCGAAATCTGAAGGGTTCCCTAGGGGCCCATAGAGTCCCGTAGATTTCCGTAGGGGCCTGTAGGGTTGTGTAAGTGCCCGCAGGGGTTGGTAGGGAGCTTGTAGGGTGCCATATGTTTCCGGAGGGTTGTGTAGGGTTCCGTAGGGGCCTGTGGTGTTCCCTA
>NW_027415683.1:0-41043 GCF_964106895.1 Numenius arquata
GGTAAAGTTCCCTAGGGCCCTGTACCGTTCCGTAACTGCCTGCAAGGGTCTTTAGGCTTCCGTAGGGGCTGGTAGGGTTCCATAAAGTTGCGTGGGTTCCTGCAGAGTTCTGCAAGTGCCCGCAAGGGCCTGTAGGGGCCCACAGTGTTTCTGCCAGGTTCCGTAGAGTTCCGTAGGGGCCATATTTTTCTGTAGTGGCTGGTAGTATTCTGTAGGGGTCTGTAGGTTTCCGTAGGCACCGACAGTGTTCTGTAGGAGCCCATAGGGTTTTAGTGAGGTTCCGTTGTGTTGCTAAGGGTCTTGTAGAGTGCTGTCGGGTCCTGGAGTATTCTGTAGGGTTCCAGAGGGGCTGGTAGGGTTCCGTCGAAATCTGAAGGGTTCCCTAGGGGCCCGTAGAGTCCCGTAGATTTCCGTAGGGGACTGTAGGGTTATGTAAGTGCCCGCAGGGGTTGGTAGGAGCTTGTAGGGTGCCATATGTTTCCGGAGGGTTGTGTAGGGTTCCGTAGGGGCCTGTGGTGTTCCCTAAGGGCCTGTAGAGTCTCGTACGGTTCCGTAGGGGCCTGTGGTGTTCCCTAGGGGCCTGTAGAGTCTCGTACAGTTCTGTAGGGTCCTGTAGGTTTCCATAAGCGCCTGCAGAGGTCTGAAGGGGCCCGTACTGTTTTGTAAGGATCTATAGGGCTCTGTAGAGCTTCGTAGGTTCCCTAGAGGCCTCTGGAGTACCGCAGGAGCCAGTAGTGTTCTGTAGGGGTCCGTAGGGTTCCTTCCATAGGGGCTGGCAGTGTTCCGTAGGGGCCTGTAGGGTTGTTTAAGTGCCCGCAGTAGTCTGTAGGAGTCTGTGGGATTCTGTAAGGTTCCAGAGGGTTCTGCAGGGTTCCGTAGGGACCCGTAGAGTTCCGTAGTGGCTGGTAAAGTTCCGTAGGGCCCTGTGGGGTTCTGTATGGACCTGTAGGGTTCCGTAGGGGCCTGCAGGGTTCTGTAAGTGCCCGCAGGTGTCTGTATGGTTCCGTAGGGGCCTGCAGGGTTTCGTAGGCACCTGCAGTGTTCTGTAGGAGCCCATAGGGTTTTAGTGAGGTTCCGTTGTGTTGCTAAGGGTCTTGTAGAGTGCTGTCGGGTCCTGGAGTATTCTGTAGGGTTCCAGAGGGGCTGGTAGGGTTCCGTCGAAATCTGAAGGGTTCCCTAGGGGCCCGTAGAGTCCCGTAGATTTCCGTAGGGGACTGTAGGGTTATGTAAGTGCCCGCAGGGGTTGGTAGGAGCTTGTAGGGTGCCATATGTTTCCGGAGGGTTGTGTAGGGTTCCGTAGGGGCCTGTGGTGTTCCCTAAGGGCCTGTAGAGTCTCGTACGGTTCCGTAGGGGCCTGTGGTGTTCCCTAGGGGCCTGTAGAGTCTCGTACAGTTCTGTAGGGTCCTGTAGGTTTCCATAAGCGCCTGCAGAGGTCTGAAGGGGCCCGTACTGTTTTGTAAGGATCTATAGGGCTCTGTAGAGCTTCGTAGGTTCCCTAGAGGCCTCTGGAGTACCGCAGGAGCCAGTAGTGTTCTGTAGGGGTCCGTAGGGTTCCTTCCATAGGGGCTGGCAGTGTTCCGTAGGGGCCTGTAGGGTTGTTTAAGTGCCCGCAGTAGTCTGTAGGAGTCTGTGGGATTCTGTAAGGTTCCAGAGGGTTCTGCAGGGTTCCGTAGGGACCCGTAGAGTTCCGTAGTGGCTGGTAAAGTTCCGTAGGGCCCTGTGGGGTTCTGTATGGACCTGTAGGGTTCCGTAGGGGCCTGCAGGGTTCTGTAAGTGCCCGCAGGTGTCTGTAGGGTTCCGTAGGGGCCTGCAGGGTTTCGTAGGCACCTGCAGTGTTCTGTAGGAGCCCATAGGGTTTTAGTGAGGTTCCGTTGTGTTGCTAAGGGTCTTGTAGAGTGCTGTCGGGTCCTGGAGTATTCTGTAGGGTTCCAGAGGGGCTGGTAGGGTTCCGTCGAAATCTGAAGGGTTCCCTAGGGGCCCGTAGAGTCCCGTAGATTTCCGTAGGGGACTGTAGGGTTATGTAAGTGCCCGCAGGGGTTGGTAGGAGCTTGTAGGGTGCCATATGTTTCCGGAGGGTTGTGTAGGGTTCCGTAGGGGCCTGTGGTGTTCCCTAGGGGCCTGTAGAGTCTCGTACAGTTTCGGTAGGGTCCTGTAGGTTTCCATGAGGGCCCGCAGAGGTCTGAATGGGCCCGTACTGCTCCGTAAGGATCCATAGGGTTCCGTAGAGCTTCGTAGGTTCCCTAGAGGCCTCTGGAGTACCGCAGGAGCCAGTAGTGTTCCGTAGGGTCCTCTAGGGTTGA
Source organism: Numenius arquata (assembly GCF_964106895.1). Lineage (NCBI taxonomy): Eukaryota > Metazoa > Chordata > Aves > Charadriiformes > Scolopacidae > Numenius > Numenius arquata. Next base: position 2,301 of record NW_027415683.1, read on the forward strand.
GTAAGTGCCCGCAGGAGTCTGTAGGAATCCGTGGGATTCTGTAAGGTTCTGGAGGGTTCTGCAGGGTTCCGTAGGGGCCCGTAGAGTTCCGTAGTGGCTGGTAAAGTTCCCTAGGGCCCTGTACCGTTCCGTAACTGCCTGCAAGGGTCTTTAGGCTTCCGTAGGGGCTGGTAGGGTTCCATAAAGTTGCGTGGGTTCCTGCAGAGTTCTGCAAGTGCCCGCAAGGGCCTGTAGGGGCCCACAGTGTTTCTGCCAGGTTCCGTAGAGTTCCGTAGGGGCCATATTTTTCTGTAGTGGCTGGTAGTATTCTGTAGGGGTCTGTAGGTTTCCGTAGGCACCGACAGTGTTCTGTAGGAGCCCATAGGGTTTTAGTGAGGTTCCGTTGTGTTGCTAAGGGTCTTGTAGAGTGCTGTCGGGTCCTGGAGTATTCTGTAGGGTTCCAGAGGGGCTGGTAGGGTTCCGTCGAAATCTGAAGGGTTCCCTAGGGGCCCGTAGAGTCCCGTAGATTTCCGTAGGGGACTGTAGGGTTATGTAAGTGCCCGCAGGGGTTGGTAGGAGCTTGTAGGGTGCCATATGTTTCCGGAGGGTTGTGTAGGGTTCCGTAGGGGCCTGTGGTGTTCCCTAAGGGCCTGTAGAGTCTCGTACGGTTCCGTAGGGGCCTGTGGTGTTCCCTAGGGGCCTGTAGAGTCTCGTACAGTTCTGTAGGGTCCTGTAGGTTTCCATAAGCGCCTGCAGAGGTCTGAAGGGGCCCGTACTGTTTTGTAAGGATCTATAGGGCTCTGTAGAGCTTCGTAGGTTCCCTAGAGGCCTCTGGAGTACTGCAGGAGCCAGTAGTGTTCTGTAGGGGTCCGTAGGGTTCCTTCCATAGGGGCTGGCAGTGTTCCGTAGGGGCCTGTAGGGTTGTTTAAGTGCCCGCAGTAGTCTGTAGGAGTCTGTGGGATTCTGTAAGGTTCCAGAGGGTTCTGCAGGGTTCCGTAGGGACCCGTAGAGTTCCGTAGTGGCTGGTAAAGTTCCGTAGGGCCCTGTGGGGTTCTGTATGGACCTGTAGGGTTCCGTAGGGGCCTGCAGGGTTCTGTAAGTGCCCGCAGGTGTCTGTAGGGTTCCGTAGGGGCCTGCAGGTTTCGTAGGCACCTGCAGTGTTCTGTAGGAGCCCATAGGGTTTTAGTGAGGTTCCGTTGTGTTGCTAAGGGTCTTGTAGAGTGCTGTCGGGTCCTGGAGTATTCTGTAGGGTTCCAGAGGGGCTGGTAGGGTTCCGTCGAAATCTGAAGGGTTCCCTAGGGGCCCGTAGAGTCCCGTAGATTTCCGTAGGGGACTGTAGGGTTATGTAAGTGCCCGCAGGGGTTGGTAGGAGCTTGTAGGGTGCCATATGTTTCCGGAGGGTTGTGTAGGGTTCCGTAGGGGCCTGTGGTGTTCCCTAGGGGCCTGTAGAGTCTCGTACAGTTTCGGTAGGGTCCTGTAGGTTTCCATGAGGGCCCGCAGAGGTCTGAATGGGCCCGTACTGTTCCGTAAGGATCCATAGGGTTCCGTAGAGCTTCGTAGGTTCCCTAGAGGCCTCTGGAGTACCGCAGGAGCCAGTAGTGTTCCGTAGGGTCCTCTAGGGTTGAGTAAGTGCCCGCAGGAGTCTGTAGGAATCCGTGGGATTCTGTAAGGTTCTGGAGGGTTCTGCAGGGTTCCGTAGGGGCCCGTAGAGTTCCGTAGTGGCTGGTAAAGTTCCCTAGGGCCCTGTACCGTTCCGTAACTGCCTGCAAGGGTCTTTAGGCTTCCGTAGGGGCTGGTAGGGTTCCATAAAGTTCCGTGGGTTCCTGCAGAGTTCTGCAAGTGCCTGCAAGGGCCTGTAGGGGCCCACAGTGTTTCTGCCAGGTTCCGTAGAGTTCCGTAGGGGCCATATTTTTCTGTAGTGGCTGGTAGTATTCTGTAGGGGTCTGTAGGTTTCCGTAGGCACCGACAGTGTTCTGTAGGAGCCCATAGGGTTTTAGTGAGGTTCCGTTGTGTTGCTAAGGGTCTTGTAGAGTGCTGTCGGGTCCTGGAGTATTCTGTAGGGTTCCAGAGGGGCTGGTAGGGTTCCGTCGAAATCTGAAGGGTTCCCTAGGGGCCCGTAGAGTCCCGTAGATTTCTGTAGGGGACTGTAGGGTTATGTAAGTGCCCGCAGGGGTTGGTAGGAGCTTGTAGGGTGCCATATGTTTCCGGAGGGTTGTGTAGGGTTCCGTAGGGGCCTGTGGTGTTCCCTAGGGGCCTGTAGAGTCTCGTACAGTTTCGGTAGGGTCCTGTAGGTTTCCATGAGGGCCCGCAGAGGTCTGAATGGGCCCGTACTGTTCCGTAAGGATCCATAGGGTTCCGTAGAGCTTCGTAGGTTCCCTAGAGGCCTCTGGAGTACCGCAGGAGCCAGTAGTGTTCCGTAGGGTCCTCTAGGGTTGAGTAAGTGCCCGCAGGAGTCTGTAGGAATCCGTGGGATTCTGTAAGGTTCTGGAGGGTTCTGCAGGGTTCCGTAGGGGCCCGTAGAGTTCCGTAGTGGCTGGTAAAGTTCCCTAGGGCCCTGTACCGTTCCGTAACTGCCTGCAAGGGTCTTTAGGCTTCCGTAGGGGCTGGTAGGGTTCCATAAAGTTCCGTGGGTTCCTGCAGAGTTCTGCAAGTGCCCGCAAGGGCCTGTAGGGGCCCACAGTGTTTCTGCCAGGTTCCGTAGAGTTCCGTAGGGGCCATATTTTTCTGTAGTGGCTGGTAGTATTCTGTAGGGGTCTGTAGGTTTCCGTAGGCACCGACAGTGTTCTGTAGGAGCCCATAGGGTTTTAGTGAGGTTCCGTTGTGTTGCTAAGGGTCTTGTAGAGTGCTGTCGGGTCCTGGAGTATTCTGTAGGGTTCCAGAGGGGCTGGTAGGGTTCCGTCGAAATCTGAAGGGTTCCCTAGGGGCCCGTAGAGTCCCGTAGATTTCCGTAGGGGACTGTAGGGTTATGTAAGTGCCCGCAGGGGTTGGTAGGAGCTTGTAGGGTGCCATATGTTTCCGGAGGGTTGTGTAGGGTTCCGTAGGGGCCTGTGGTGTTCCCTAAGGGCCTGTAGAGTCTCGTACGGTTCCGTAGGGGCCTGTGGTGTTCCCTAGGGGCCTGTAGAGTCTCGTACAGTTCTGTAGGGTCCTGTAGGTTTCCATAAGCGCCTGCAGAGGTCTGAAGGGGCCCGTACTGTTTTGTAAGGATCTATAGGGCTCTGTAGAGCTTCGTAGGTTCCCTAGAGGCCTCTGGAGTACCGCAGGAGCCAGTAGTGTTCTGTAGGGGTCCGTAGGGTTCCTTCCATAGGGGCTGGCAGTGTTCCGTAGGGGCCTGTAGGGTTGTTTAAGTGCCCGCAGTAGTCTGTAGGAGTCTGTGGGATTCTGTAAGGTTCCAGAGGGTTCTGCAGGGTTCCGTAGGGACCCGTAGAGTTCCGTAGTGGCTGGTAAAGTTCCGTAGGGCCCTGTGGGGTTCTGTATGGACCTGTAGGGTTCCGTAGGGGCCTGCAGGGTTCTGTAAGTGCCCGCAGGTGTCTGTAGGGTTCCGTAGGGGCCTGCAGGGTTTCGTAGGCACCTGCAGTGTTCTGTAGGAGCCCATAGGGTTTTAGTGAGGTTCCGTTGTGTTGCTAAGGGTCTTGTAGAGTGCTGTCGGGTCCTGGAGTATTCTGTAGGGTTCCAGAGGGGCTGGTAGGGTTCCGTCGAAATCTGAAGGGTTCCCTAGGGGCCCGTAGAGTCCCGTAGATTTCCGTAGGGGACTGTAGGGTTATGTAAGTGCCCGCAGGGGTTGGTAGGAGCTTGTAGGGTGCCATATGTTTCCGGAGGGTTGTGTAGGGTTCCGTAGGGGCCTGTGGTGTTCCCTAGGGGCCTGTAGAGTCTCGTACAGTTTCGGTAGGGTCCTGTAGGTTTCCATGAGGGCCCGCAGAGGTCTGAATGGGCCCGTACTGTTCCGTAAGGATCCATAGGGTTCCGTAGAGCTTCGTAGGTTCCCTAGAGGCCTCTGGAGTACCGCAGGAGCCAGTAGTGTTCCGTAGGGTCCTCTAGGGTTGAGTAAGTGCCCGCAGGAGTCTGTAGGAATCCGTGGGATTCTGTAAGGTTCTGGAGGGTTCTGCAGGGTTCCGTAGGGGCCCGTAGAGTTCCGTAGTGGCTGGTAAAGTTCCCTAGGGCCCTGTACCGTTCCGTAACTGCCTGCAAGGGTCTTTAGGCTTCCGTAGGGGCTGGTAGGGTTCCATAAAGTTGCGTGGGTTCCTGCAGAGTTCTGCAAGTGCCCGCAAGGGCCTGTAGGGGCCCACAGTGTTTCTGCCAGGTTCCGTAGAGTTCCGTAGGGGCCATATTTTTCTGTAGTGGCTGGTAGTATTCTGTAGGGGTCTGTAGGTTTCCGTAGGCACCGACAGTGTTCTGTAGGAGCCCATAGGGTTTTAGTGAGGTTCCGTTGTGTTGCTAAGGGTCTTGTAGAGTGCTGTCGGGTCCTGGAGTATTCTGTAGGGTTCCAGAGGGGCTGGTAGGGTTCCGTCGAAATCTGAAGGGTTCCCTAGGGGCCCGTAGAGTCCCGTAGATTTCCGTAGGGGACTGTAGGGTTATGTAAGTGCCCGCAGGGGTTGGTAGGAGCTTGTAGGGTGCCATATGTTTCCGGAGGGTTGTGTAGGGTTCCGTAGGGGCCTGTGGTGTTCCCTAAGGGCCTGTAGAGTCTCGTACGGTTCCGTAGGGGCCTGTGGTGTTCCCTAGGGGCCTGTAGAGTCTCGTACAGTTCTGTAGGGTCCTGTAGGTTTCCATAAGCGCCTGCAGAGGTCTGAAGGGGCCCGTACTGTTTTGTAAGGATCTATAGGGCTCTGTAGAGCTTCGTAGGTTCCCTAGAGGCCTCTGGAGTACTGCAGGAGCCAGTAGTGTTCTGTAGGGGTCCGTAGGGTTCCTTCCATAGGGGCTGGCAGTGTTCCGTAGGGGCCTGTAGGGTTGTTTAAGTGCCCGCAGTAGTCTGTAGGAGTCTGTGGGATTCTGTAAGGTTCCAGAGGGTTCTGCAGGGTTCCGTAGGGACCCGTAGAGTTCCGTAGTGGCTGGTAAAGTTCCGTAGGGCCCTGTGGGGTTCTGTATGGACCTGTAGGGTTCCGTAGGGGCCTGCAGGGTTCTGTAAGTGCCCGCAGGTGTCTGTAGGGTTCCGTAGGGGCCTGCAGGTTTCGTAGGCACCTGCAGTGTTCTGTAGGAGCCCATAGGGTTTTAGTGAGGTTCCGTTGTGTTGCTAAGGGTCTTGTAGAGTGCTGTCGGGTCCTGGAGTATTCTGTAGGGTTCCAGAGGGGCTGGTAGGGTTCCGTCGAAATCTGAAGGGTTCCCTAGGGGCCCGTAGAGTCCCGTAGATTTCCGTAGGGGACTGTAGGGTTATGTAAGTGCCCGCAGGGGTTGGTAGGAGCTTGTAGGGTGCCATATGTTTCCGGAGGGTTGTGTAGGGTTCCGTAGGGGCCTGTGGTGTTCCCTAGGGGCCTGTAGAGTCTCGTACAGTTTCGGTAGGGTCCTGTAGGTTTCCATGAGGGCCCGCAGAGGTCTGAATGGGCCCGTACTGCTCCGTAAGGATCCATAGGGTTCCGTAGAGCTTCGTAGGTTCCCTAGAGGCCTCTGGAGTACCGCAGGAGCCAGTAGTGTTCCGTAGGGTCCTCTAGGGTTGAGTAAGTGCCCGCAGGAGTCTGTAGGAATCCGTGGGATTCTGTAAGGTTCTGGAGGGTTCTGCAGGGTTCCGTAGGGGCCCGTAGAGTTCCGTAGTGGCTGGTAAAGTTCCCTAGGGCCCTGTACCGTTCCGTAACTGCCTGCAAGGGTCTTTAGGCTTCCGTAGGGGCTGGTAGGGTTCCATAAAGTTCCGTGGGTTCCTGCAGAGTTCTGCAAGTGCCTGCAAGGGCCTGTAGGGGCCCACAGTGTTTCTGCCAGGTTCCGTAGAGTTCCGTAGGGGCCATATTTTTCTGTAGTGGCTGGTAGTATTCTGTAGGGGTCTGTAGGTTTCCGTAGGCACCGACAGTGTTCTGTAGGAGCCCATAGGGTTTTAGTGAGGTTCCGTTGTGTTGCTAAGGGTCTTGTAGAGTGCTGTCGGGTCCTGGAGTATTCTGTAGGGTTCCAGAGGGGCTGGTAGGGTTCCGTCGAAATCTGAAGGGTTCCCTAGGGGCCCGTAGAGTCCCGTAGATTTCTGTAGGGGACTGTAGGGTTATGTAAGTGCCCGCAGGGGTTGGTAGGAGCTTGTAGGGTGCCATATGTTTCCGGAGGGTTGTGTAGGGTTCCGTAGGGGCCTGTGGTGTTCCCTAGGGGCCTGTAGAGTCTCGTACAGTTTCGGTAGGGTCCTGTAGGTTTCCATGAGGGCCCGCAGAGGTCTGAATGGGCCCGTACTGTTCCGTAAGGATCCATAGGGTTCCGTAGAGCTTCGTAGGTTCCCTAGAGGCCTCTGGAGTACCGCAGGAGCCAGTAGTGTTCCGTAGGGTCCTCTAGGGTTGAGTAAGTGCCCGCAGGAGTCTGTAGGAATCCGTGGGATTCTGTAAGGTTCTGGAGGGTTCTGCAGGGTTCCGTAGGGGCCCGTAGAGTTCCGTAGTGGCTGGTAAAGTTCCCTAGGGCCCTGTACCGTTCCGTAACTGCCTGCAAGGGTCTTTAGGCTTCCGTAGGGGCTGGTAGGGTTCCATAAAGTTGCGTGGGTTCCTGCAGAGTTCTGCAAGTGCCCGCAAGGGCCTGTAGGGGCCCACAGTGTTTCTGCCAGGTTCCGTAGAGTTCCGTAGGGGCCATATTTTTCTGTAGTGGCTGGTAGTATTCTGTAGGGGTCTGTAGGTTTCCATAGGCACCGACAGTGTTCTGTAGGAGCCCATAGGGTTTTAGTGAGGTTCCGTTGTGTTGCTAAGGGTCTTGTAGAGTGCTGTCGGGTCCTGGAGTATTCTGTAGGGTTCCAGAGGGGCTGGTAGGGTTCCGTCAAAATCTGAAGGGTTCCCTAGGGGCCCGTAGAGTCCCGTAGATTTCCGTAGGGGACTGTAGGGTTATGTAAGTGCCCGCAGGGGTTGGTAGGAGCTTGTAGGGTGCCATATGTTTCCGGAGGGTTGTGTAGGGTTCCGTAGGGGCCTGTGGTGTTCCCTAAGGGCCTGTAGAGTCTCGTACGGTTCCGTAGGGGCCTGTGGTGTTCCCTAGGGGCCTGTAGAGTCTCGTACAGTTCTGTAGGGTCCTGTAGGTTTCCATAAGCGCCTGCAGAGGTCTGAAGGGGCCCGTACTGTTTTGTAAGGATCTATAGGGCTCTGTAGAGCTTCGTAGGTTCCCTAGAGGCCCCTGGAGTACCGCAGGAGCCAGTAGTGTTCTGTAGGGGTCCGTAGGGTTCCTTCCATAGGGGCTGGCAGTGTTCCGTAGGGGCCTGTAGGGTTGTTTAAGTGCCCGCAGTAGTCTGTAGGAGTCTGTGGGATTCTGTAAGGTTCCAGAGGGTTCTGCAGGGTTCCGTAGGGACCCGTAGAGTTCCGTAGTGGCTGGTAAAGTTCCGTAGGGCCCTGTGGGGTTCTGTATGGACCTGTAGGGTTCCGTAGGGGCCTGCAGGGTTCTGTAAGTGCCCGCAGGTGTCTGTAGGGTTCCGTAGGGGCCTGCAGGGTTTCGTAGGCACCTGCAGTGTTCTGTAGGAGCCCATAGGGTTTTAGTGAGGTTCCGTTGTGTTGCTAAGGGTCTTGTAGAGTGCTGTCGGGTCCTGGAGTATTCTGTAGGGTTCCAGAGGGGCTGGTAGGGTTCCGTCGAAATCTGAAGGGTTCCCTAGGGGCCCGTAGAGTCCCGTAGATTTCCGTAGGGGACTGTAGGGTTATGTAAGTGCCCGCAGGGGTTGGTAGGAGCTTGTAGGGTGCCATATGTTTCCGGAGGGTTGTGTAGGGTTCCGTAGGGGCCTGTGGTGTTCCCTAAGGGCCTGTAGAGTCTCGTACGGTTCCGTAGGGGCCTGTGGTGTTCCCTAGGGGCCTGTAGAGTCTCGTACAGTTCTGTAGGGTCCTGTAGGTTTCCATAAGCGCCTGCAGAGGTCTGAAGGGGCCCGTACTGTTTTGTAAGGATCTATAGGGCTCTGTAGAGCTTCGTAGGTTCCCTAGAGGCCTCTGGAGTACCGCAGGAGCCAGTAGTGTTCTGTAGGGGTCCGTAGGGTTCCTTCCATAGGGGCTGGCAGTGTTCCGTAGGGGCCTGTAGGGTTGTTTAAGTGCCCGCAGTAGTCTGTAGGAGTCTGTGGGATTCTGTAAGGTTCCAGAGGGTTCTGCAGGGTTCCGTAGGGACCCGTAGAGTTCCGTAGTGGCTGGTAAAGTTCCGTAGGGCCCTGTGGGGTTCTGTATGGACCTGTAGGGTTCCGTAGGGGCCTGCAGGGTTCTGTAAGTGCCCGCAGGTGTCTGTAGGGTTCCGTAGGGGCCTGCAGGGTTTCGTAGGCACCTGCAGTGTTCTGTAGGAGCCCATAGGGTTTTAGTGAGGTTCCGTTGTGTTGCTAAGGGTCTTGTAGAGTGCTGTCGGGTCCTGGAGTATTCTGTAGGGTTCCAGAGGGGCTGGTAGGGTTCCGTCGAAATCTGAAGGGTTCCCTAGGGGCCCGTAGAGTCCCGTAGATTTCCGTAGGGGACTGTAGGGTTATGTAAGTGCCCGCAGGGGTTGGTAGGAGCTTGTAGGGTGCCATATGTTTCCGGAGGGTTGTGTAGGGTTCCGTAGGGGCCTGTGGTGTTCCCTAGGGGCCTGTAGAGTCTCGTACAGTTTCGGTAGGGTCCTGTAGGTTTCCATGAGGGCCCGCAGAGGTCTGAATGGGCCCGTACTGTTCCGTAAGGATCCATAGGGTTCCGTAGAGCTTCGTAGGTTCCCTAGAGGCCTCTGGAGTACCGCAGGAGCCAGTAGTGTTCCGTAGGGTCCTCTAGGGTTGAGTAAGTGCCCGCAGGAGTCTGTAGGAATCCGTGGGATTCTGTAAGGTTCTGGAGGGTTCTGCAGGGTTCCGTAGGGGCCCGTAGAGTTCCGTAGTGGCTGGTAAAGTTCCCTAGGGCCCTGTACCGTTCCGTAACTGCCTGCAAGGGTCTTTAGGCTTCCGTTAGGGGCTGGTAGGGTTCCATAAAGTTCCGTGGGTTCCTGCAGAGTTCTGCAAGTGCCTGCAAGGGCCTGTAGGGGCCCACAGTGTTTCTGCCAGGTTCCGTAGAGTTCCGTAGGGGCCATATTTTTCTGTAGTGGCTGGTAGTATTCTGTAGGGGTCTGTAGGTTTCCGTAGGCACCGACAGTGTTCTGTAGGAGCCCATAGGGTTTTAGTGAGGTTCCGTTGTGTTGCTAAGGGTCTTGTAGAGTGCTGTCGGGTCCTGGAGTATTCTGTAGGGTTCCAGAGGGGCTGGTAGGGTTCCGTCGAAATCTGAAGGGTTCCCTAGGGGCCCGTAGAGTCCCGTAGATTTCTGTAGGGGACTGTAGGGTTATGTAAGTGCCCGCAGGGGTTGGTAGGAGCTTGTAGGGTGCCATATGTTTCCGGAGGGTTGTGTAGGGTTCCGTAGGGGCCTGTGGTGTTCCCTAGGGGCCTGTAGAGTCTCGTACAGTTTCGGTAGGGTCCTGTAGGTTTCCATGAGGGCCCGCAGAGGTCTGAATGGGCCCGTACTGTTCCGTAAGGATCCATAGGGTTCCGTAGAGCTTCGTAGGTTCCCTAGAGGCCTCTGGAGTACCGCAGGAGCCAGTAGTGTTCCGTAGGGTCCTCTAGGGTTGAGTAAGTGCCCGCAGGAGTCTGTAGGAATCCGTGGGATTCTGTAAGGTTCTGGAGGGTTCTGCAGGGTTCCGTAGGGGCCCGTAGAGTTCCGTAGTGGCTGGTAAAGTTCCCTAGGGCCCTGTACCGTTCCGTAACTGCCTGCAAGGGTCTTTAGGCTTCCGTAGGGGCTGGTAGGGTTCCATAAAGTTGCGTGGGTTCCTGCAGAGTTCTGCAAGTGCCCGCAAGGGCCTGTAGGGGCCCACAGTGTTTCTGCCAGGTTCCGTAGAGTTCCGTAGGGGCCATATTTTTCTGTAGTGGCTGGTAGTATTCTGTAGGGGTCTGTAGGTTTCCGTAGGCACCGACAGTGTTCTGTAGGAGCCCATAGGGTTTTAGTGAGGTTCCGTTGTGTTGCTAAGGGTCTTGTAGAGTGCTGTCGGGTCCTGGAGTATTCTGTAGGGTTCCAGAGGGGCTGGTAGGGTTCCGTCGAAATCTGAAGGGTTCCCTAGGGGCCCGTAGAGTCCCGTAGATTTCCGTAGGGGACTGTAGGGTTATGTAAGTGCCCGCAGGGGTTGGTAGGAGCTTGTAGGGTGCCATATGTTTCCGGAGGGTTGTGTAGGGTTCCGTAGGGGCCTGTGGTGTTCCCTAAGGGTCTGTAGAGTCTCGTACGGTTCCGTAGGGGCCTGTGGTGTTCCCTAGGGGCCTGTAGAGTCTCGTACAGTTCTGTAGGGTCCTGTAGGTTTCCATAAGCGCCTGCAGAGGTCTGAAGGGGCCCGTACTGTTTTGTAAGGATCTATAGGGCTCTGTAGAGCTTCGTAGGTTCCCTAGAGGCCTCTGGAGTACCGCAGGAGCCAGTAGTGTTCTGTAGGGGTCCGTAGGGTTCCTTCCATAGGGGCTGGCAGTGTTCCGTAGGGGCCTGTAGGGTTGTTTAAGTGCCCGCAGTAGTCTGTAGGAGTCTGTGGGATTCTGTAAGGTTCCAGAGGGTTCTGCAGGGTTCCGTAGGGACCCGTAGAGTTCCGTAGTGGCTGGTAAAGTTCCGTAGGGCCCTGTGAGGGTTCTGTATGGACCTGTAGGGTTCCGTAGGGGCCTGCAGGGTTCTGTAAGTGCCCGCAGGTGTCTGTAGGGTTCCGTAGGGGCCTGCAGGGTTTCGTAGGCACCTGCAGTGTTCTGTAGGAGCCCATAGGGTTTTAGTGAGGTTCCGTTGTGTTGCTAAGGGTCTTGTAGAGTGCTGTCGGGTCCTGGAGTATTCTGTAGGGTTCCAGAGGGGCTGGTAGGGTTCCGTCGAAATCTGAAGGGTTCCCTAGGGGCCCGTAGAGTCCCGTAGATTTCCGTAGGGGACTGTAGGGTTGTGTAAGTGCCCGCAGGGGTTGGTAGGAGCTTGTAGGGTGCCATATGTTTCCGGAGGGTTGTGTAGGGTTCCGTAGGGGCCTGTGGTGTTCCCTAGGGGCCTGTAAAGTCTCGTACAGTTTCGGTAGGGTCCTGTAGGTTTCCATGAGGGCCCGCAGAGGTCTGAATGGGCCCGTACTGTTCCGTAAGGATCCATAGGGTTCCGTAGAGCTTCGTAGGTTCCCTAGAGGCCTCTGGAGTACCGCAGGAGCCAGTAGTGTTCCGTAGGGTCCTCTAGGGTTGAGTAAGTGCCCGCAGGAGTCTGTAGGAATCCGTGGGATTCTGTAAGGTTCTGGAGGGTTCTGCAGGGTTCCGTAGGGGCCCGTAGAGTTCCGTAGTGGCTGGTAAAGTTCCCTAGGGCCCTGTACCGTTCCGTAACTGCCTGCAAGGGTCTTTAGGCTTCCGTAGGGGCTGGTAGGGTTCCATAAAGTTCCGTGGGTTCCTGCAGAGTTCTGCAAGTGCCCGCAAGGGCCTGTAGGGGCCCACAGTGTTTCTGCCAGGTTCCGTAGAGTTCCGTAGGGGCCATATTTTTCTGTAGTGGCTGGTAGTATTCTGTAGGGGTCTGTAGGTTTCCGTAGGCACCGACAGTGTTCTGTAGGAGCCCATAGGGTTTTAGTGAGGTTCCGTTGTGTTGCTAAGGGTCTTGTAGAGTGCTGTCGGGTCCTGGAGTATTCTGTAGGGTTCCAGAGGGGCTGGTAGGGTTCCGTCGAAATCTGAAGGGTTCCCTAGGGGCCCGTAGAGTCCCGTAGATTTCCGTAGGGGACTGTAGGGTTATGTAAGTGCCCGCAGGGGTTGGTAGGAGCTTGTAGGGTGCCATATGTTTCCGGAGGGTTGTGTAGGGTTCCGTAGGGGCCTGTGGTGTTCCCTAAGGGCCTGTAGAGTCTCGTACGGTTCCGTAGGGGCCTGTGGTGTTCCCTAGGGGCCTGTAGAGTCTCGTACAGTTCTGTAGGGTCCTGTAGGTTTCCATAAGCGCCTGCAGAGGTCTGAAGGGGCCCGTACTGTTTTGTAAGGATCTATAGGGCTCTGTAGAGCTTCGTAGGTTCCCTAGAGGCCTCTGGAGTACCGCAGGAGCCAGTAGTGTTCTGTAGGGGTCCGTAGGGTTCCTTCCATAGGGGCTGGCAGTGTTCCGTAGGGGCCTGTAGGGTTGTTTAAGTGCCCGCAGTAGTCTGTAGGAGTCTGTGGGATTCTGTAAGGTTCCAGAGGGTTCTGCAGGGTTCCGTAGGGACCCGTAGAGTTCCGTAGTGGCTGGTAAAGTTCCGTAGGGCCCTGTGGGGTTCTGTATGGACCTGTAGGGTTCCGTAGGGGCCTGCAGGGTTCTGTAAGTGCCCGCAGGTGTCTGTAGGGTTCCGTAGGGGCCTGCAGGGTTTCGTAGGCACCTGCAGTGTTCTGTAGGAGCCCATAGGGTTTTAGTGAGGTTCCGTTGTGTTGCTAAGGGTCTTGTAGAGTGCTGTCGGGTCCTGGAGTATTCTGTAGGGTTCCAGAGGGGCTGGTAGGGTTCCGTCGAAATCTGAAGGGTTCCCTAGGGGCCCGTAGAGTCCCGTAGATTTCTGTAGGGGACTGTAGGGTTATGTAAGTGCCCGCAGGGGTTGGTAGGAGCTTGTAGGGTGCCATATGTTTCCGGAGGGTTGTGTAGGGTTCCGTAGGGGCCTGTGGTGTTCCCTAGGGGCCTGTAGAGTCTCGTACAGTTTCGGTAGGGTCCTGTAGGTTTCCATGAGGGCCCGCAGAGGTCTGAATGGGCCCGTACTGTTCCGTAAGGATCCATAGGGTTCCGTAGAGCTTCGTAGGTTCCCTAGAGGCCTCTGGAGTACCGCAGGAGCCAGTAGTGTTCCGTAGGGTCCTCTAGGGTTGAGTAAGTGCCCGCAGGAGTCTGTAGGAATCCGTGGGATTCTGTAAGGTTCTGGAGGGTTCTGCAGGGTTCCCTAGGGGCCCGTAGAGTTCCGTAGTGGCTGGTAAAGTTCCCTAGGGCCCTGTACCGTTCCGTAACTGCCTGCAAGGGTCTTTAGGCTTCCGTAGGGGCTGGTAGGGTTCCATAAAGTTGCGTGGGTTCCTGCAGAGTTCTGCAAGTGCCCGCAAGGGCCTGTAGGGGCCCACAGTGTTTCTGCCAGGTTCCGTAGAGTTCCGTAGGGGCCATATTTTTCTGTAGTGGCTGGTAGTATTCTGTAGGGGTCTGTAGGTTTCCGTAGGCACCGACAGTGTTCTGTAGGAGCCCATAGGGTTTTAGTGAGGTTCCGTTGTGTTGCTAAGGGTCTTGTAGAGTGCTGTCGGGTCCTGGAGTATTCTGTAGGGTTCCAGAGGGGCTGGTAGGGTTCCGTCGAAATCTGAAGGGTTCCCTAGGGGCCCGTAGAGTCCCGTAGATTTCCGTAGGGGACTGTAGGGTTATGTAAGTGCCCGCAGGGGTTGGTAGGAGCTTGTAGGGTGCCATATGTTTCCGGAGGGTTGTGTAGGGTTCCGTAGGGGCCTGTGGTGTTCCCTAAGGGTCTGTAGAGTCTCGTACGGTTCCGTAGGGGCCTGTGGTGTTCCCTAGGGGCCTGTAGAGTCTCGTACAGTTCTGTAGGGTCCTGTAGGTTTCCATAAGCGCCTGCAGAGGTCTGAAGGGGCCCGTACTGTTTTGTAAGGATCTATAGGGCTCTGTAGAGCTTCGTAGGTTCCCTAGAGGCCTCTGGAGTACCGCAGGAGCCAGTAGTGTTCTGTAGGGGTCCGTAGGGTTCCTTCCATAGGGGCTGGCAGTGTTCCGTAGGGGCCTGTAGGGTTGTTTAAGTGCCCGCAGTAGTCTGTAGGAGTCTGTGGGATTCTGTAAGGTTCCAGAGGGTTCTGCAGGGTTCCGTAGGGACCCGTAGAGTTCCGTAGTGGCTGGTAAAGTTCCGTAGGGCCCTGTGAGGGTTCTGTATGGACCTGTAGGGTTCCGTAGGGGCCTGCAGGGTTCTGTAAGTGCCCGCATGTGTCTGTAGGGTTCCGTAGGGGCCTGCAGGGTTTCGTAGGCACCTGCAGTGTTCTGTAGGAGCCCATAGGGTTTTAGTGAGGTTCCGTTGTGTTGCTAAGGGTCTTGTAGAGTGCTGTCGGGTCCTGGAGTATTCTGTAGGGTTCCAGAGGGGCTGGTAGGGTTCCGTCGAAATCTGAAGGGTTCCCTAGGGGCCCGTAGAGTCCCGTAGATTTCCGTAGGGGACTGTAGGGTTGTGTAAGTGCCCGCAGGGGTTGGTAGGAGCTTGTAGGGTGCCATATGTTTCCGGAGGGTTGTGTAGGGTTCCGTAGGGGCCTGTGGTGTTCCCTAGGGGCCTGTAAAGTCTCGTACAGTTTCGGTAGGGTCCTGTAGGTTTCCATGAGGGCCCGCAGAGGTCTGAATGGGCCCGTACTGTTCCGTAAGGATCCATAGGGTTCCGTAGAGCTTCGTAGGTTCCCTAGAGGCCTCTGGAGTACCGCAGGAGCCAGTAGTGTTCCGTAGGGTCCTCTAGGGTTGAGTAAGTGCCCGCAGGAGTCTGTAGGAATCCGTGGGATTCTGTAAGGTTCTGGAGGGTTCTGCAGGGTTCCGTAGGGGCCCGTAGAGTTCCGTAGTGGCTGGTAAAGTTCCCTAGGGCCCTGTACCGTTCCGTAACTGCCTGCAAGGGTCTTTAGGCTTCCGTAGGGGCTGGTAGGGTTCCATAAAGTTCCGTGGGTTCCTGCAGAGTTCTGCAAGTGCCCGCAAGGGCCTGTAGGGGCCCACAGTGTTTCTGCCAGGTTCCGTAGAGTTCCGTAGGGGCCATATTTTTCTGTAGTGGCTGGTAGTATTCTGTAGGGGTCTGTAGGTTTCCGTAGGCACCGACAGTGTTCTGTAGGAGCCCATAGGGTTTTAGTGAGGTTCCGTTGTGTTGCTAAGGGTCTTGTAGAGTGCTGTCGGGTCCTGGAGTATTCTGTAGGGTTCCAGAGGGGCTGGTAGGGTTCCGTCGAAATCTGAAGGGTTCCCTAGGGGCCCGTAGAGTCCCGTAGATTTCCGTAGGGGACTGTAGGGTTATGTAAGTGCCCGCAGGGGTTGGTAGGAGCTTGTAGGGTGCCATATGTTTCCGGAGGGTTGTGTAGGGTTCCGTAGGGGCCTGTGGTGTTCCCTAAGGGCCTGTAGAGTCTCGTACGGTTCCGTAGGGGCCTGTGGTGTTCCCTAGGGGCCTGTAGAGTCTCGTACAGTTCTGTAGGGTCCTGTAGGTTTCCATAAGCGCCTGCAGAGGTCTGAAGGGGCCCGTACTGTTTTGTAAGGATCTATAGGGCTCTGTAGAGCTTCGTAGGTTCCCTAGAGGCCTCTGGAGTACCGCAGGAGCCAGTAGTGTTCTGTAGGGGTCCGTAGGGTTCCTTCCATAGGGGCTGGCAGTGTTCCGTAGGGGCCTGTAGGGTTGTTTAAGTGCCCGCAGTAGTCTGTAGGAGTCTGTGGGATTCTGTAAGGTTCCAGAGGGTTCTGCAGGGTTCCGTAGGGACCCGTAGAGTTCCGTAGTGGCTGGTAAAGTTCCGTAGGGCCCTGTGGGGTTCTGTATGGACCTGTAGGGTTCCGTAGGGGCCTGCAGGGTTCTGTAAGTGCCCGCAGGTGTCTGTAGGGTTCCGTAGGGGCCTGCAGGGTTTCGTAGGCACCTGCAGTGTTCTGTAGGAGCCCATAGGGTTTTAGTGAGGTTCCGTTGTGTTGCTAAGGGTCTTGTAGAGTGCTGTCGGGTCCTGGAGTATTCTGTAGGGTTCCAGAGGGGCTGGTAGGGTTCCGTCGAAATCTGAAGGGTTCCCTAGGGGCCCGTAGAGTCCCGTAGATTTCCGTAGGGGACTGTAGGGTTGTGTAAGTGCCCGCAGGGGTTGGTAGGAGCTTGTAGGGTGCCATATGTTTCCGGAGGGTTGTGTAGGGTTCCGTAGGGGCCTGTGGTGTTCCCTAGGGGCCTGTAAAGTCTCGTACAGTTTCGGTAGGGTCCTGTAGGTTTCCATGAGGGCCCGCAGAGGTCTGAATGGGCCCGTACTGTTCCGTAAGGATCCATAGGGTTCCGTAGAGCTTCGTAGGTTCCCTAGAGGCCTCTGGAGTACCGCAGGAGCCAGTAGTGTTCCGTAGGGTCCTCTAGGGTTGAGTAAGTGCCCGCAGGAGTCTGTAGGAATCCGTGGGATTCTGTAAGGTTCTGGAGGGTTCTGCAGGGTTCCGTAGGGGCCCGTAGAGTTCCGTAGTGGCTGGTAAAGTTCCCTAGGGCCCTGTACCGTTCCGTAACTGCCTGCAAGGGTCTTTAGGCTTCCGTAGGGGCTGGTAGGGTTCCATAAAGTTGCGTGGGTTCCTGCAGAGTTCTGCAAGTGCCCGCAAGGGCCTGTAGGGGCCCACAGTGTTTCTGCCAGGTTCCGTAGAGTTCCGTAGGTGCCATATTTTTCTGTAGTGGCTGGTAGTATTCTGTAGGGGTCTGTAGGTTTCCGTAGGCACCGACAGTGTTCTGTAGGAGCCCATAGGGTTTTAGTGAGGTTCCGTTGTGTTGCTAAGGGTCTTGTAGAGTGCTGTCGGGTCCTGGAGTATTCTGTAGGGTTCCAGAGGGGCTGGTAGGGTTCCGTCGAAATCTGAAGGGTTCCCTAGGGGCCCGTAGAGTCCCGTAGATTTCCGTAGGGGACTGTAGGGTTATGTAAGTGCCCGCAGGGGTTGGTAGGAGCTTGTAGGGTGCCATATGTTTCCGGAGGGTTGTGTAGGGTTCCGTAGGGGCCTGTGGTGTTCCCTAAGGGCCTGTAGAGTCTCGTACGGTTCCGTAGGGGCCTGTGGTGTTCCCTAGGGGCCTGTAGAGTCTCGTACAGTTCTGTAGGGTCCTGTAGGTTTCCATAAGCGCCTGCAGAGGTCTGAAGGGGCCCGTACTGTTTTGTAAGGATCTATAGGGCTCTGTAGAGCTTCGTAGGTTCCCTAGAGGCCTCTGGAGTACCGCAGGAGCCAGTAGTGTTCTGTAGGGGTCCGTAGGGTTCCTTCCATAGGGGCTGGCAGTGTTCCGTAGGGGCCTGTAGGGTTGTTTAAGTGCCCGCAGTAGTCTGTAGGAGTCTGTGGGATTCTGTAAGGTTCCAGAGGGTTCTGCAGGGTTCCGTAGGGACCCGTAGAGTTCCGTAGTGGCTGGTAAAGTTCCGTAGGGCCCTGTGGGGTTCTGTATGGACCTGTAGGGTTCTGTAGGGGCCTGCAGGGTTCTGTAAGTGCCCGCAGGTGTCTGTAGGGTTCCGTAGGGGCCTGCAGGGTTTCGTAGGCACCTGCAGTGTTCTGTAGGAGCCCATAGGGTTTTAGTGAGGTTCCGTTGTGTTGCTAAGGGTCTTGTAGAGTGCTGTCGGGTCCTGGAGTATTCTGTAGGGTTCCAGAGGGGCTGGTAGGGTTCCGTCGAAATCTGAAGGGTTCCCTAGGGGCCCGTAGAGTCCCGTAGATTTCCGTAGGGGACTGTAGGGTTGTGTAAGTGCCCGCAGGGGTTGGTAGGAGCTTGTAGGGTGCCATATGTTTCCGGAGGGTTGTGTAGGGTTCCGTAGGGGCCTGTGGTGTTCCCTAGGGGCCTGTAAAGTCTCGTACAGTTTCGGTAGGGTCCTGTAGGTTTCCATGAGGGCCCGCAGAGGTCTGAATGGGCCCGTACTGTTCCGTAAGGATCCATAGGGTTCCGTAGAGCTTCGTAGGTTCCCTAGAGGCCTCTGGAGTACCGCAGGAGCCAGTAGTGTTCCGTAGGGTCCTCTAGGGTTGAGTAAGTGCCCGCAGGAGTCTGTAGGAATCCGTGGGATTCTGTAAGGTTCTGGAGGGTTCTGCAGGGTTCCGTAGGGGCCCGTAGAGTTCCGTAGTGGCTGGTAAAGTTCCCTAGGGCCCTGTACCGTTCCGTAACTGCCTGCAAGGGTCTTTAGGCTTCCGTAGGGGCTGGTAGGGTTCCATAAAGTTGCGTGGGTTCCTGCAGAGTTCTGCAAGTGCCCGCAAGGGCCTGTAGGGGCCCACAGTGTTTCTGCCAGGTTCCGTAGAGTTCCGTAGGGGCCATATTTTTCTGTAGTGGCTGGTAGTATTCTGTAGGGGTCTGTAGGTTTCCGTAGGCACCGACAGTGTTCTGTAGGAGCCCATAGGGTTTTAGTGAGGTTCCGTTGTGTTGCTAAGGGTCTTGTAGAGTGCTGTCGGGTCCTGGAGTATTCTGTAGGGTTCCAGAGGGGCTGGTAGGGTTCCGTCGAAATCTGAAGGGTTCCCTAGGGGCCCGTAGAGTCCCGTAGATTTCCGTAGGGGACTGTAGGGTTATGTAAGTGCCCGCAGGGGTTGGTAGGAGCTTGTAGGGTGCCATATGTTTCCGGAGGGTTGTGTAGGGTTCCGTAGGGGCCTGTGGTGTTCCCTAAGGGCCTGTAGAGTCTCGTACGGTTCCGTAGGGGCCTGTGGTGTTCCCTAGGGGCCTGTAGAGTCTCGTACAGTTCTGTAGGGTCCTGTAGGTTTCCATAAGCGCCTGCAGAGGTCTGAAGGGGCCCGTACTGTTTTGTAAGGATCTATAGGGCTCTGTAGAGCTTCGTAGGTTCCCTAGAGGCCTCTGGAGTACCGCAGGAGCCAGTAGTGTTCTGTAGGGGTCCGTAGGGTTCCTTCCATAGGGGCTGGCAGTGTTCCGTAGGGGCCTGTAGGGTTGTTTAAGTGCCCGCAGTAGTCTGTAGGAGTCTGTGGGATTCTGTAAGGTTCCAGAGGGTTCTGCAGGGTTCCGTAGGGACCCGTAGAGTTCCGTAGTGGCTGGTAAAGTTCCGTAGGGCCCTGTGGGGTTCTGTATGGACCTGTAGGGTTCCGTAGGGGCCTGCAGGGTTCTGTAAGTGCCCGCAGGTGTCTGTAGGGTTCCGTAGGGGCCTGCAGGGTTTCGTAGGCACCTGCAGTGTTCTGTAGGAGCCCATAGGGTTTTAGTGAGGTTCCGTTGTGTTGCTAAGGGTCTTGTAGAGTGCTGTCGGGTCCTGGAGTATTCTGTAGGGTTCCAGAGGGGCTCCTAGGGTTCCGTCGAAATCTGAAGGGTTCCCTAGGGGCCCGTAGAGTCCCGTAGATTTCCGTAGGGGACTGTAGGGTTGTGTAAGTGCCCGCAGGGGTTGGTAGGAGCTTGTAGGGTGCCATATGTTTCCGGAGGGTTGTGTAGGGTTCCGTAGGGGCCTGTGGTGTTCCCTAGGGGCCTGTAAAGTCTCGTACAGTTTCGGTAGGGTCCTGTAGGTTTCCATGAGGGCCCGCAGAGGTCTGAATGGGCCCGTACTGCTCCGTAAGGATCCATAGGTTTCCGTAGAGCTTCGTAGGTTCCCTAGAGGCCTCTGGAGTACCGCAGGAGCCAGTAGTGTTCCGTAGGGTCCTCTAGGGTTGAGTAAGTGCCCGCAGGAGTCTGTAGGAATCCGTGGGATTCTGTAAGGTTCTGGAGGGTTCTGCAGGGTTCCGTAGGGGCCCGTAGAGTTCCGTAGTGGCTGGTAAAGTTCCCTAGGGCCCTGTACCGTTCCGTAACTGCCTGCAAGGGTCTTTAGGCTTCCGTAGGGGCTGGTAGGGTTCCATAAAGTTGCGTGGGTTCCTGCAGAGTTCTGCAAGTGCCCGCAAGGGCCTGTAGGGGCCCACAGTGTTTCTGCCAGGTTCCGTAGAGTTCCGTAGGTGCCATATTTTTCTGTAGTGGCTGGTAGTATTCTGTAGGGGTCTGTAGGTTTCCGTAGGCACCGACAGTGTTCTGTAGGAGCCCATAGGGTTTTAGTGAGGTTCCGTTGTGTTGCTAAGGGTCTTGTAGAGTGCTGTCGGGTCCTGGAGTATTCTGTAGGGTTCCAGAGGGGCTGGTAGGGTTCCGTCGAAATCTGAAGGGTTCCCTAGGGGCCCGTAGAGTCCCGTAGATTTCCGTAGGGGACTGTAGGGTTATGTAAGTGCCCGCAGGGGTTGGTAGGAGCTTGTAGGGTGCCATATGTTTCCGGAGGGTTGTGTAGGGTTCCGTAGGGGCCTGTGGTGTTCCCTAAGGGCCTGTAGAGTCTCGTACGGTTCCGTAGGGGCCTGTGGTGTTCCCTAGGGGCCTGTAGAGTCTCGTACAGTTCTGTAGGGTCCTGTAGGTTTCCATAAGCGCCTGCAGAGGTCTGAAGGGGCCCGTACTGTTTTGTAAGGATCTATAGGGCTCTGTAGAGCTTCGTAGGTTCCCTAGAGGCCTCTGGAGTACCGCAGGAGCCAGTAGTGTTCTGTAGGGGTCCGTAGGGTTCCTTCCATAGGGGCTGGCAGTGTTCCGTAGGGGCCTGTAGGGTTGTTTAAGTGCCCGCAGTAGTCTGTAGGAGTCTGTGGGATTCTGTAAGGTTCCAGAGGGTTCTGCAGGGTTCCGTAGGGACCCGTAGAGTTCCGTAGTGGCTGGTAAAGTTCCGTAGGGCCCTGTGGGGTTCTGTATGGACCTGTAGGGTTCTGTAGGGGCCTGCAGGGTTCTGTAAGTGCCCGCAGGTGTCTGTAGGGTTCCGTAGGGGCCTGCAGGGTTTCGTAGGCACCTGCAGTGTTCTGTAGGAGCCCATAGGGTTTTAGTGAGGTTCCGTTGTGTTGCTAAGGGTCTTCTAGAGTGCTGTCGGGTCCTGGAGTATTCTGTAGGGTTCCAGAGGGGCTGGTAGGGTTCCGTCGAAATCTGAAGGGTTCCCTAGGGGCCCGTAGAGTCCCGTAGATTTCCGTAGGGGACTGTAGGGTTGTGTAAGTGCCCGCAGGGGTTGGTAGGAGCTTGTAGGGTGCCATATGTTTCCGGAGGGTTGTGTAGGGTTCCGTAGGGGCCTGTGGTGTTCCCTAGGGGCCTGTAAAGTCTCGTACAGTTTCGGTAGGGTCCTGTAGGTTTCCATGAGGGCCCGCAGAGGTCTGAATGGGCCCGTACTGTTCCGTAAGGATCCATAGGGTTCCGTAGAGCTTCGTAGGTTCCCTAGAGGCCTCTGGAGTACCGCAGGAGCCAGTAGTGTTCCGTAGGGTCCTCTAGGGTTGAGTAAGTGCCCGCAGGAGTCTGTAGGAATCCGTGGGATTCTGTAAGGTTCTGGAGGGTTCTGCAGGGTTCCGTAGGGGCCCGTAGAGTTCCGTAGTGGCTGGTAAAGTTCCCTAGGGCCCTGTACCGTTCCGTAACTGCCTGCAAGGGTCTTTAGGCTTCCGTAGGGGCTGGTAGGGTTCCATAAAGTTGCGTGGGTTCCTGCAGAGTTCTGCAAGTGCCCGCAAGGGCCTGTAGGGGCCCACAGTGTTTCTGCCAGGTTCCGTAGAGTTCCGTAGGGGCCATATTTTTCTGTAGTGGCTGGTAGTATTCTGTAGGGGTCTGTAGGTTTCCGTAGGCACCGACAGTGTTCTGTAGGAGCCCATAGGGTTTTAGTGAGGTTCCGTTGTGTTGCTAAGGGTCTTGTAGAGTGCTGTCGGGTCCTGGAGTATTCTGTAGGGTTCCAGAGGGGCTGGTAGGGTTCCGTCGAAATCTGAAGGGTTCCCTAGGGGCCCGTAGAGTCCCGTAGATTTCCGTAGGGGACTGTAGGGTTATGTAAGTGCCCGCAGGGGTTGGTAGGAGCTTGTAGGGTGCCATATGTTTCCGGAGGGTTGTGTAGGGTTCCGTAGGGGCCTGTGGTGTTCCCTAAGGGCCTGTAGAGTCTCGTACGGTTCCGTAGGGGCCTGTGGTGTTCCCTAGGGGCCTGTAGAGTCTCGTACAGTTCTGTAGGGTCCTGTAGGTTTCCATAAGCGCCTGCAGAGGTCTGAAGGGGCCCGTACTGTTTTGTAAGGATCTATAGGGCTCTGTAGAGCTTCGTAGGTTCCCTAGAGGCCTCTGGAGTACCGCAGGAGCCAGTAGTGTTCTGTAGGGGTCCGTAGGGTTCCTTCCATAGGGGCTGGCAGTGTTCCGTAGGGGCCTGTAGGGTTGTTTAAGTGCCCGCAGTAGTCTGTAGGAGTCTGTGGGATTCTGTAAGGTTCCAGAGGGTTCTGCAGGGTTCCGTAGGGACCCGTAGAGTTCTGTAGTGGCTGGTAAAGTTCCGTAGGGCCCTGTGGGGTTCTGTATGGACCTGTAGGGTTCCGTAGGGGGCTGCAGGGTTCTGTAAGTGCCCGCAGGTGTCTGTAGGGTTCCGTAGGGGCCTGCAGGGTTTCGTAGGCACCTGCAGTGTTCTGTAGGAGCCCATAGGGTTTTAGTGAGGTTCCGTTGTGTTGCTAAGGGTCTTGTAGAGTGCTGTCGGGTCCTGGAGTATTCTGTAGGGTTCCAGAGGGGCTGGTAGGGTTCCGTCGAAATCTGAAGGGTTCCCTAGGGGCCCGTAGAGTCCCGTAGATTTCCGTAGGGGACTGTAGGGTTGTGTAAGTGCCCGCAGGGGTTGGTAGGAGCTTGTAGGGTGCCATATGTTTCCGGAGGGTTGTGTAGGGTTCCGTAGGGGCCTGTGGTGTTCCCTAGGGGCCTGTAAAGTCTCGTACAGTTTCGGTAGGGTCCTGTAGGTTTCCATGAGGGCCCGCAGAGGTCTGAATGGGCCCGTACTGTTCCGTAAGGATCCATAGGGTTCCGTAGAGCTTCGTAGGTTCCCTAGAGGCCTCTGGAGTACCGCAGGAGCCAGTAGTGTTCCGTAGGGTCCTCTAGGGTTGAGTAAGTGCCCGCAGGAGTCTGTAGGAATCCGTGGGATTCTGTAAGGTTCTGGAGGGTTCTGCAGGGTTCCGTAGGGGCCCGTAGAGTTCCGTAGTGGCTGGTAAAGTTCCCTAGGGCCCTGTACCGTTCCGTAACTGCCTGCAAGGGTCTTTAGGCTTCCGTAGGGGCTGGTAGGGTTCCATAAAGTTGCGTGGGTTCCTGCAGAGTTCTGCAAGTGCCCGCAAGGGCCTGTAGGGGCCCACAGTGTTTCTGCCAGGTTCCGTAGAGTTCCGTAGGGGCCATATTTTTCTGTAGTGGCTGGTAGTATTCTGTAGGGGTCTGTAGGTTTCCGTAGGCACCGACAGTGTTCTGTAGGAGCCCATAGGGTTTTAGTGAGGTTCCGTTGTGTTGCTAAGGGTCTTGTAGAGTGCTGTCGGGTCCTGGAGTATTCTGTAGGGTTCCAGAGGGGCTGGTAGGGTTCCGTCGAAATCTGAAGGGTTCCCTAGGGGCCCGTAGAGTCCCGTAGATTTCCGTAGGGGACTGTAGGGTTATGTAAGTGCCCGCAGGGGTTGGTAGGAGCTTGTAGGGTGCCATATGTTTCCGGAGGGTTGTGTAGGGTTCCGTAGGGGCCTGTGGTGTTCCCTAAGGGCCTGTAGAGTCTCGTACGGTTCCGTAGGGGCCTGTGGTGTTCCCTAGGGGCCTGTAGAGTCTCGTACAGTTCTGTAGGGTCCTGTAGGTTTCCATAAGCGCCTGCAGAGGTCTGAAGGGGCCCGTACTGTTTTGTAAGGATCTATAGGGCTCTGTAGAGCTTCGTAGGTTTCCTAGAGGCCTCTGGAGTACCGCAGGAGCCAGTAGTGTTCTGTAGGGGTCCGTAGGGTTCCTTCCATAGGGGCTGGCAGTGTTCCGTAGGGGCCTGTAGGGTTGTTTAAGTGCCCGCAGTAGTCTGTAGGAGTCTGTGGGATTCTGTAAGGTTCCAGAGGGTTCTGCAGGGTTCCGTAGGGACCCGTAGAGTTCCGTAGTGGCTGGTAAAGTTCCGTAGGGCCCTGTGGGGTTCTGTATGGACCTGTAGGGTTCCGTAGGGGCCTGCAGGGTTCTGTAAGTGCCTGCAGGTGTCTGTAGGGTTCCGTAGGGGCCTGCAGGGTTTCGTAGGCACCTGCAGTGTTCTGTAGGAGCCCATAGGGTTTTAGTGAGGTTCCGTTGTGTTGCTAAGGGTCTTGTAGAGTGCTGTCGGGTCCTGGAGTATTCTGTAGGGTTCCAGAGGGGCTGGTAGGGTTCCGTCGAAATCTGAAGGGTTCCCTAGGGGCCCGTAGAGTCCCGTAGATTTCCGTAGGGGACTGTAGGGTTATGTAAGTGCCCGCAGGGGTTGGTAGGAGCTTGTAGGGTGCCATATGTTTCCGGAGGGTTGTGTAGGGTTCCGTAGGGGCCTGTGGTGTTCCCTAGGGGCCTATAGAGTCTCGTACAGTTTCGGTAGGGTCCTGTAGGTTTCCATGAGGGCCCGCAGAGGTCTGAATGGGCCCGTACTGTTCCGTAAGGATCCATAGGGTTCCGTAGAGCTTCGTAGGTTCCCTAGAGGCCTCTGGAGTACCGCAGGAGCCAGTAGTGTTCCGTAGGGTCCTCTAGGGTTGAGTAAGTGCCCGCAGGAGTCTGTAGGAATCCGTGGGATTCTGTAAGGTTCTGGAGGGTTCTGCAGGGTTCCGTAGGGGCCCGTAGAGTTCCATAGTGGCTGGTAAAGTTCCCTAGGGCCCTGTACCGTTCCGTAACTGCCTGCAAGGGTCTTTAGGCTTCCGTAGGGGCTGGTAGGGTTCCATAAAGTTGCGTGGGTTCCTGCAGAGTTCTGCAAGTGCCCGCAAGGGCCTGTAGGGGCCCACAGTGTTTCTGCCAGGTTCCGTAGAGTTCCGTAGGGGCCATATTTTTCTGTAGTGGCTGGTAGTATTCTGTAGGGGTCTGTAGGTTTCCGTAGGCACCGACAGTGTTCTGTAGGAGCCCATAGGGTTTTAGTGAGGTTCCGTTGTGTTGCTAAGGGTCTTGTAGAGTGCTGTCGGGTCCTGGAGTATTCTGTAGGGTTCCAGAGGGGCTGGTAGGGTTCCGTCGAAATCTGAAGGGTTCCCTAGGGGCCCGTAGAGTCCCGTAGATTTCCGTAGGGGACTGTAGGGTTATGTAAGTGCCCGCAGGGGTTGGTAGGAGCTTGTAGGGTGCCATATGTTTCCGGAGGGTTGTGTAGGGTTCCGTAGGGGCCTGTGGTGTTCCCTAGGGGCCTGTAGAGTCTCGTACAGTTTCGGTAGGGTCCTGTAGGTTTCCATGAGGGCCCGCAGAGGTCTGAAGGGGCCCGTACTGTTCCGTAAGGATCCATAGGGTTCCGTAGAGCTTCGTAGGTTCCCTAGAGGCCTCTGGAGTACCGCAGGAGCCAGTAGTGTTCCGTAGGGTCCTCTAGGGTTGAGTAAGTGCCCGCAGGAGTCTGTAGGAATCCGTGGGATTCTGTAAGGTTCTGGAGGGTTCTGCAGGGTTCCGTAGGGGCCCGTAGAGTTCCGTAGTGGCTGGTAAAGTTCCCTAGGGCCCTGTACCGTTCCGTAACTGCCTGCAAGGGTCTTTAGGCTTCCGTAGGGGCTGGTAGGGTTCCATAAAGTTGCGTGGGTTCCTGCAGAGTTCTGCAAGTGCCCGCAAGGGCCTGTAGGGGCCCACAGTGTTTCTGCCAGGTTCCGTAGAGTTCCGTAGGGGCCATATTTTTCTGTAGTGGCTGGTAGTATTCTGTAGGGGTCTGTAGGTTTCCGTAGGCACCGACAGTGTTCTGTAGGAGCCCATAGGGTTTTAGTGAGGTTCCGTTGTGTTGCTAAGGGTCTTGTAGAGTGCTGTCGGGTCCTGGAGTATTCTGTAGGGTTCCAGAGGGGCTGGTAGGGTTCCGTCGAAATCTGAAGGGTTCCCTAGGGGCCCGTAGAGTCCCGTAGATTTCCGTAGGGGACTGTAGGGTTATGTAAAAGCCCGCAGGGGTTGGTAGGAGCTTGTAGGGTGCCATATGTTTCCGGAGGGTTGTGTAGGGTTCCGTAGGGGCCTGTGGTGTTCCCTAGGGGCCTGTAGAGTCTCGTACAGTTTCGGTAGGGTCCTGTAGGTTTCCATGAGGGCCCGCAGAGGTCTGAAGGGGCCCGTACTGTTCCGTAAGGATCCATAGGGTTCCGTAGAGCTTCGTAGGTTCCCTAGAGGCCTCTGGAGTACCGCAGGAGCCAGTAGTGTTCCGTAGGGTCCTCTAGGGTTGAGTAAGTGCCCGCAGGAGTCTGTAGGAATCCGTGGGATTCTGTAAGGTTCTGGAGGGTTCTGCAGGGTTCCGTAGGGGCCCGTAGAGTTCCGTAGTGGCTGGTAAAGTTCCCTAGGGCCCTGTACTGTTCCGTAACTGCCTGCAAGGGTCTTTAGGCTTCCGTAGGGGCTGGTAGGGTTCCATAAAGTTGCGTGGGTTCCTGCAGAGTTCTGCAAGTGCCCGCAAGGGCCTGTAGGGGCCCACAGTGTTTCTGCCAGGTTCCGTAGAGTTCCGTAGGGGCCATATTTTTCTGTAGTGGCTGGTAGTATTCTGTAGGGGTCTGTAGGTTTCCGTAGGCACCGACAGTGTTCTGTAGGAGCCCATAGGGTTTTAGTGAGGTTCCGTTGTGTTGCTAAGGGTCTTGTAGAGTGCTGTCGGGTCCTGGAGTATTCTGTAGGGTTCCAGAGGGGCTGGTAGGGTTCCGTCGAAATCTGAAGGGTTCCCTAGGGGCCCGTAGAGTCCCGTAGATTTCCGTAGGGGACTGTAGGGTTATGTAAGTGCCCGCAGGGGTTGGTAGGAGCTTGTAGGGTGCCATATGTTTCCGGAGGGTTGTGTAGGGTTCCGTAGGGGCCTGTGGTATTCCCTAGGGGCCTGTAGAGTCTCGTACAGTTTCGGTAGGGTCCTGTAGGTTTCCATGAGGGCCCGCAGAGGTCTGAATGGGCCCGTACTGTTCCGTAAGGATCCATAGGGTTCCGTAGAGCTTCGTAGGTTCCCTAGAGGCCTCTGGAGTACCGCAGGAGCCAGTAGTGTTCCGTAGGGTCCTCTAGGGTTGAGTAAGTGCCCGCAGGAGTCTGTAGGAATCCGTGGGATTCTGTAAGGTTCTGGAGGGTTCTGCAGGGTTCCGTAGGGGCCCGTAGAGTTCCGTAGTGGCTGGTAAAGTTCCCTAGGGCCCTGTACCGTTCCGTAACTGCCTGCAAGGGTCTTTAGGCTTCCGTAGGGGCTGGTAGGGTTCCATAAAGTTGCGTGGGTTCCTGCAGAGTTCTGCAAGTGCCCGCAAGGGCCTGTAGGGGCCCACAGTGTTTCTGCCAGGTTCCGTAGAGTTCCGTAGGGGCCATATTTTTCTGTAGTGGCTGGTAGTATTCTGTAGGGGTCTGTAGGTTTCCGTAGGCACCGACAGTGTTCTGTAGGAGCCCATAGGGTTTTAGTGAGGTTCCGTTGTGTTGCTAAGGGTCTTGTAGAGTGCTGTCGGGTCCTGGAGTATTCTGTAGGGTTCCAGAGGGGCTCGTAGGGTTCCGTCGAAATCTGAAGGGTTCCCTAGGGGCCCGTAGAGTCCCGTAGATTTCCGTAGGGGACTGAAGGGTTATGTAAGTGCCCGCAGGGGTTGGTAGGAGCTTGTAGGGTGCCATATGTTTCCGGAGGGTTGTGTAGGGTTCCGTAGGGGCCTGTGGTGTTCCCTAAGGGCCTGTAGAGTCTCGTACGGTTCCGTAGGGGCCTGTGGTGTTCCCTAGGGGCCTGTAGAGTCTCGTACAGTTCTGTAGGGTCCTGTAGGTTTCCATAAGCGCCTGCAGAGGTCTGAAGGGGCCCGTACTGTTTTGTAAGGATCTATAGGGCTCTGTAGAGCTTCGTAGGTTCCCTAGAGGCCTCTGGAGTACCGCAGGAGCCAGTAGTGTTCTGTAGGGGTCCGTAGGGTTCCTTCCATAGGGGCTGGCAGTGTTCCGTAGGGGCCTGTAGGGTTGTTTAAGTGCCCGCAGTAGTCTGTAGGAGTCTGTGGGATTCTGTAAGGTTCCAGAGGGTTCTGCAGGGTTCCGTAGGGACCCGTAGAGTTCCGTAGTGGCTGGTAAAGTTCCGTAGGGCCCTGTGGGGTTCTGTATGGACCTGTAGGGTTCCGTAGGGGCCTGCAGGGTTCTGTAAGTGCCCGCAGGTGTCTGTAGGGTTCCGTAGGGGCCTGCAGGGTTTCGTAGGCACCTGCAGTGTTCTGTAGGAGCCCATAGGGTTTTAGTGAGGTTCCGTTGTGTTGCTAAGGGTCTTGTAGAGTGCTGTCGGGTCCTGGAGTATTCTGTAGGGTTCCAGAGGGGCTCCTAGGGTTCCGTCGAAATCTGAAGGGTTCCCTAGGGGCCCGTAGAGTCCCGTAGATTTCCGTAGGGGACTGTAGGGTTATGTAAGTGCCCGCAGGGGTTGGTAGGAGCTTGTAGGGTGCCATATGTTTCCGGAGGGTTGTGTAGGGTTCCGTAGGGGCCTGTGTTGTTCCCTAGGGGCCTGTAGAGTCTCGTACAGTTTCGGTAGGGTCCTGTAGGTTTCCATGAGGGCCCGCAGAGTTCTGAATGGGCCCGTACTGTTCCGTAAGGATCCATAGGGTTCTGTAGAGCTTCGTAGGTTCCCTAGAGGCCTCTGGAGTACCGCAGGAGCCAGTAGTGTTCCGTAGGGTCCTCTAGGGTTGAGTAAGTGCCCGCAGGAGTCTGTAGGAATCCGTGGGATTCTGTAAGGTTCTGGAGGGTTCTGCAGGGTTCCGTAGGGGCCCGTAGAGTTCCGTAGTGGCTGGTAAAGTTCCCTAGGGCCCTGTACCGTTCCGTAACTGCCTGCAAGGGTCTTTAGGCTTCCGTAGGGGCTGGTAGGGTTCCATAAAGTTGCGTGGGTTCCTGCAGAGTTCTGCAAGTGCCCGCAAGGGCCTGTAGGGGCCCACAGTGTTTCTGCCAGGTTCCGTAGAGTTCCGTAGGGGCCATATTTTTCTGTAGTGGCTGGTAGTATTCTGTAGGGGTCTGTAGGTTTCCGTAGGCACCGACAGTGTTCTGTAGGAGCCCATAGGGTTTTAGTGAGGTTCCGTTGTGTTGCTAAGGGTCTTGTAGAGTGCTGTCGGGTCCTGGAGTATTCTGTAGGGTTCCAGAGGGGCTGGTAGGGTTCCGTCGAAATCTGAAGGGTTCCCTAGGGGCCCGTAGAGTCCCGTAGATTTCCGTAGGGGACTGTAGGGTTATGTAAGTGCCCGCAGGGGTTGGTAGGAGCTTGTAGGGTGCCATATGTTTCCGGAGGGTTGTGTAGGGTTCCGTAGGGGCCTGTGTTGTTCCCTAGGGGCCTGTAGAGTCTCGTACAGTTTCGGTAGGGTCCTGTAGGTTTCCATGAGGGCCCGCAGAGTTCTGAATGGGCCCGTACTGTTCCGTAAGGATCCATAGGGTTCTGTAGAGCTTCGTAGGTTCCCTAGAGGCCTCTGGAGTACCGCAGGAGCCAGTAGTGTTCCGTAGGGTCCTCTAGGGTTGAGTAAGTGCCCGCAGGAGTCTGTAGGAATCCGTGGGATTCTGTAAGGTTCTGGAGGGTTCTGCAGGGTTCCGTAGGGGCCCGTAGAGTTCCGTAGTGGCTGGTAAAGTTCCCTAGGGCCCTGTACCGTTCCGTAACTGCCTGCAAGGGTCTTTAGGCTTCCGTAGGGGCTGGTAGGGTTCCATAAAGTTGCGTGGGTTCCTGCAGAGTTCTGCAAGTGCCCGCAAGGGCCTGTAGGGGCCCACAGTGTTTCTGCCAGGTTCCGTAGAGTTCCGTAGGGGCCATATTTTTCTGTAGTGGCTGGTAGTATTCTGTAGGGGTCTGTAGGTTTCCGTAGGCACCGACAGTGTTCTGTAGGAGCCCATAGGGTTTTAGTGAGGTTCCGTTGTGTTGCTAAGGGTCTTGTAGAGTGCTGTCGGGTCCTGGAGTATTCTGTAGGGTTCCAGAGGGGCTGGTAGGGTTCCGTCGAAATCTGAAGGGTTCCCTAGGGGCCCGTAGAGTCCCGTAGATTTCCGTAGGGGACTGTAGGGTTATGTAAGTGCCCGCAGGGGTTGGTAGGAGCTTGTAGGGTGCCATATGTTTCCGGAGGGTTGTGTAGGGTTCCGTAGGGGCCTGTGGTGTTCCCTAAGGGCCTGTAGAGTCTCGTACGGTTCCGTAGGGGCCTGTGGTGTTCCCTAGGGGCCTGTAGAGTCTCGTACAGTTCTGTAGGGTCCTGTAGGTTTCCATAAGCGCCTGCAGAGGTCTGAAGGGGCCCATACTGTTTTGTAAGGATCTATAGGGCTCTGT
Source organism: Numenius arquata (assembly GCF_964106895.1). Lineage (NCBI taxonomy): Eukaryota > Metazoa > Chordata > Aves > Charadriiformes > Scolopacidae > Numenius > Numenius arquata. Next base: position 32,026 of record NW_027415683.1, read on the forward strand.
AGAGCTTCGTAGGTTCCCTAGAGGCCTCTGGAGTACCGCAGGAGCCAGTAGTGTTCCGTAGGGTCCTCTAGGGTTGAGTAAGTGCCCGCAGGAGTCTGTAGGAATCCGTGGGATTCTGTAAGGTTCTGGAGGGTTCTGCAGGGTTCCGTAGGGGCCCGTAGAGTTCCGTAGTGGCTGGTAAAGTTCCCTAGGGCCCTGTACCGTTCCGTAACTGCCTGCAAGGGTCTTTAGGCTTCCGTAGGGGCTGGTAGGGTTCCATAAAGTTGCGTGGGTTCCTGCAGAGTTCTGCAAGTGCCCGCAAGGGCCTGTAGGGGCCCACAGTGTTTCTGCCAGGTTCCGTAGAGTTCCGTAGGGGCCATATTTTTCTGTAGTGGCTGGTAGTATTCTGTAGGGGTCTGTAGGTTTCCGTAGGCACCGACAGTGTTCTGTAGGAGCCCATAGGGTTTTAGTGAGGTTCCGTTGTGTTGCTAAGGGTCTTGTAGAGTGCTGTCGGGTCCTGGAGTATTCTGTAGGGTTCCAGAGGGGCTGGTAGGGTTCCGTCGAAATCTGAAGGGTTCCCTAGGGGCCCGTAGAGTCCCGTAGATTTCCGTAGGGACCTGTAGGGTTATGTAAGTGCCCGCAGGGGTTGGTAGGAGCTTGTAGGGTGCCATATGTTTCCGGAGGGTTGTGTAGGGTTCCGTAGGGGCCTGTGGTGTTCCCTAAGGGCCTGTAGAGTCTCGTACGGTTCCGTAGGGGCCTGTGGTGTTCCCTAGGGGCCTGTAGAGTCTCGTACAGTTCTGTAGGGTCCTGTAGGTTTCCATAAGCGCCTGCAGAGGTCTGAAGGGGCCCATACTGTTTTGTAAGGATCTATAGGGCTCTGTAGAGCTTCGTAGGTTCCCTAGAGGCCTCTGGAGTACCGCAGGAGCCAGTAGTGTTCCGTAGGGTCCTCTAGGGTTGAGTAAGTGCCCGCAGGAGTCTGTAGGAATCCGTGGGATTCTGTAAGGTTCTGGAGGGTTCTGCAGGGTTCCGTAGGGGCCCGTAGAGTTCCGTAGTGGCTGGTAAAGTTCCCTAGGGCCCTGTACCGTTCCGTAACTGCCTGCAAGGGTCTTTAGGCTTCCGTAGGGGCTGGTAGGGTTCCATAAAGTTGCGTGGGTTCCTGCAGAGTTCTGCAAGTGCCCGCAAGGGCCTGTAGGGGCCCACAGTGTTTCTGCCAGGTTCCGTAGAGTTCCGTAGGGGCCATATTTTTCTGTAGTGGCTGGTAGTATTCTGTAGGGGTCTGTAGGTTTCCGTAGGCACCGACAGTGTTCTGTAGGAGCCCATAGGGTTTTAGTGAGGTTCCGTTGTGTTGCTAAGGGTCTTGTAGAGTGCTGTCGGGTCCTGGAGTATTCTGTAGGGTTCCAGAGGGGCTGGTAGGGTTCCGTCGAAATCTGAAGGGTTCCCTAGGGGCCCGTAGAGTCCCGTAGATTTCCGTAGGGGACTGTAGGGTTATGTAAGTGCCCGCAGGGGTTGGTAGGAGCTTGTAGGGTGCCATATGTTTCCGGAGGGTTGTGTAGGGTTCCGTAGGGGCCTGTGGTGTTCCCTAGGGGCCTGTAGAGTCTCGTACAGTTTCGGTAGGGTCCTGTAGGTTTCCATGAGGGCCCGCAGAGGTCTGAAGGGGCCCGTACTGTTCCGTAAGGATCCATAGGGTTCCGTAGAGCTTCGTAGGTTCCCTAGAGGCCTCTGGAGTACTGCAGGAGCCAGTAGTGTTCCGTAGGGTCCTCTAGGGTTGAGTAAGTGCCCGCAGGAGTCTGTAGGAATCCGTGGGATTCTGTAAGGTTCTGGAGGGTTCTGCAGGGTTCCGTAGGGGCCCGTAGAGTTCCGTAGTGGCTGGTAAAGTTCCCTAGGGCCCTGTACCGTTCCGTAACTGCCTGCAAGGGTCTTTAGGCTTCCGTAGGGGCTGGTAGGGTTCCATAAAGTTGCGTGGGTTCCTGCAGAGTTCTGCAAGTGCCCGCAAGGGCCTGTAGGGGCCCACAGTGTTTCTGCCAGGTTCCGTAGAGTTCCGTAGGGGCCATATTTTTCTGTAGTGGCTGGTAGTATTCTGTAGGGGTCTGTAGGTTTCCGTAGGCACCGACAGTGTTCTGTAGGAGCCCATAGGGTTTTAGTGAGGTTCCGTTGTGTTGCTAAGGGTCTTGTAGAGTGCTGTCGGGTCCTGGAGTATTCTGTAGGGTTCCAGAGGGGCTGGTAGGGTTCCGTCGAAATCTGAAGGGTTCCCTAGGGGCCCGTAGAGTCCCGTAGATTTCCGTAGGGGACTGTAGGGTTATGTAAGTGCCCGCAGGGGTTGGTAGGAGCTTGTAGGGTGCCATATGTTTCCGGAGGGTTGTGTAGGGTTCCGTAGGGGCCTGTGGTGTTCCCTAGGGGCCTGTAGAGTCTCGTACAGTTTCGGTAGGGTCCTGTAGGTTTCCATGAGGGCCCGCAGAGGTCTGAATGGGCCCGTACTGTTCCGTAAGGATCCATAGGGTTCCGTAGAGCTTCGTAGGTTCCCTAGAGGCCTCTGGAGTACCGCAGGAGCCAGTAGTGTTCCGTAGGGTCCTCTAGGGTTGAGTAAGTGCCCGCAGGAGTCTGTAGGAATCCGTGGGATTCTGTAAGGTTCTGGAGGGTTCTGCAGGGTTCCGTAGGGGCCCGTAGAGTTCCGTAGTGGCTGGTAAAGTTCCCTAGGGCCCTGTACCGTTCCGTAACTGCCTGCAAGGGTCTTTAGGCTTCCGTAGGGGCTGGTAGGGTTCCATAAAGTTGCGTGGGTTCCTGCAGAGTTCTGCAAGTGCCCGCAAGGGCCTGTAGGGGCCCACAGTGTTTCTGCCAGGTTCCGTAGAGTTCCGTAGGGGCCATATTTTTCTGTAGTGGCTGGTAGTATTCTGTAGGGGTCTGTAGGTTTCCGTAGGCACCGACAGTGTTCTGTAGGAGCCCATAGGGTTTTAGTGAGGTTCCGTTGTGTTGCTAAGGGTCTTGTAGAGTGCTGTCGGGTCCTGGAGTATTCTGTAGGGTTCCAGAGGGGCTCGTAGGGTTCCGTCGAAATCTGAAGGGTTCCCTAGGGGCCCGTAGAGTCCCGTAGATTTCCGTAGGGGACTGAAGGGTTATGTAAGTGCCCGCAGGGGTTGGTAGGAGCTTGTAGGGTGCCATATGTTTCCGGAGGGTTGTGTAGGGTTCCGTAGGGGCCTGTGGTGTTCCCTAAGGGCCTGTAGAGTCTCGTACGGTTCCGTAGGGGCCTGTGGTGTTCCCTAGGGGCCTGTAGAGTCTCGTACAGTTCTGTAGGGTCCTGTAGGTTTCCATAAGCGCCTGCAGAGGTCTGAAGGGGCCCGTACTGTTTTGTAAGGATCTATAGGGCTCTGTAGAGCTTCGTAGGTTCCCTAGAGGCCTCTGGAGTACCGCAGGAGCCAGTAGTGTTCTGTAGGGGTCCGTAGGGTTCCTTCCATAGGGGCTGGCAGTGTTCCGTAGGGGCCTGTAGGGTTGTTTAAGTGCCCGCAGTAGTCTGTAGGAGTCTGTGGGATTCTGTAAGGTTCCAGAGGGTTCTGCAGGGTTCCGTAGGGACCCGTAGAGTTCCGTAGTGGCTGGTAAAGTTCCGTAGGGCCCTGTGGGGTTCTGTATGGACCTGTAGGGTTCCGTAGGGGCCTGCAGGGTTCTGTAAGTGCCCGCAGGTGTCTGTAGGGTTCCGTAGGGGCCTGCAGGGTTTCGTAGGCACCTGCAGTGTTCTGTAGGAGCCCATAGGGTTTTAGTGAGGTTCCGTTGTGTTGCTAAGGGTCTTGTAGAGTGCTGTCGGGTCCTGGAGTATTCTGTAGGGTTCCAGAGGGGCTCCTAGGGTTCCGTCGAAATCTGAAGGGTTCCCTAGGGGCCCGTAGAGTCCCGTAGATTTCCGTAGGGGACTGTAGGGTTATGTAAGTGCCCGCAGGGGTTGGTAGGAGCTTGTAGGGTGCCATATGTTTCCGGAGGGTTGTGTAGGGTTCCGTAGGGGCCTGTGGTGTTCCCTAAGGGCCTGTAGAGTCTCGTACGGTTCCGTAGGGGCCTGTGGTGTTCCCTAGGGGCCTGTAGAGTCTCGTACAGTTCTGTAGGGTCCTGTAGGTTTCCATAAGCGCCTGCAGAGGTCTGAAGGGGCCCATACTGTTTTGTAAGGATCTATAGGGCTCTGTAGAGCTTCGTAGGTTCCCTAGAGGCCTCTGGAGTACCGCAGGAGCCAGTAGTGTTCCGTAGGGTCCTCTAGGGTTGAGTAAGTGCCCGCAGGAGTCTGTAGGAATCCGTGGGATTCTGTAAGGTTCTGGAGGGTTCTGCAGGGTTCCGTAGGGGCCCGTAGAGTTCCGTAGTGGCTGGTAAAGTTCCCTAGGGCCCTGTACCGTTCCGTAACTGCCTGCAAGGGTCTTTAGGCTTCCGTAGGGGCTGGTAGGGTTCCATAAAGTTGCGTGGGTTCCTGCAGAGTTCTGCAAGTGCCCGCAAGGGCCTGTAGGGGCCCACAGTGTTTCTGCCAGGTTCCGTAGAGTTCCGTAGGGGCCATATTTTTCTGTAGTGGCTGGTAGTATTCTGTAGGGGTCTGTAGGTTTCCGTAGGCACCGACAGTGTTCTGTAGGAGCCCATAGGGTTTTAGTGAGGTTCCGTTGTGTTGCTAAGGGTCTTGTAGAGTGCTGTCGGGTCCTGGAGTATTCTGTAGGGTTCCAGAGGGGCTGGTAGGGTTCCGTCGAAATCTGAAGGGTTCCCTAGGGGCCCGTAGAGTCCCGTAGATTTCCGTAGGGACCTGTAGGGTTATGTAAGTGCCCGCAGGGGTTGGTAGGAGCTTGTAGGGTGCCATATGTTTCCGGAGGGTTGTGTAGGGTTCCGTAGGGGCCTGTGGTGTTCCCTAAGGGCCTGTAGAGTCTCGTACGGTTCCGTAGGGGCCTGTGGTGTTCCCTAGGGGCCTGTAGAGTCTCGTACAGTTCTGTAGGGTCCTGTAGGTTTCCATAAGCGCCTGCAGAGGTCTGAAGGGGCCCATACTGTTTTGTAAGGATCTATAGGGCTCTGTAGAGCTTCGTAGGTTCCCTAGAGGCCTCTGGAGTACCGCAGGAGCCAGTAGTGTTCCGTAGGGTCCTCTAGGGTTGAGTAAGTGCCCGCAGGAGTCTGTAGGAATCCGTGGGATTCTGTAAGGTTCTGGAGGGTTCTGCAGGGTTCCGTAGGGGCCCGTAGAGTTCCGTAGTGGCTGGTAAAGTTCCCTAGGGCCCTGTACCGTTCCGTAACTGCCTGCAAGGGTCTTTAGGCTTCCGTAGGGGCTGGTAGGGTTCCATAAAGTTGCGTGGGTTCCTGCAGAGTTCTGCAAGTGCCCGCAAGGGCCTGTAGGGGCCCACAGTGTTTCTGCCAGGTTCCGTAGAGTTCCGTAGGGGCCATATTTTTCTGTAGTGGCTGGTAGTATTCTGTAGGGGTCTGTAGGTTTCCGTAGGCACCGACAGTGTTCTGTAGGAGCCCATAGGGTTTTAGTGAGGTTCCGTTGTGTTGCTAAGGGTCTTGTAGAGTGCTGTCGGGTCCTGGAGTATTCTGTAGGGTTCCAGAGGGGCTGGTAGGGTTCCGTCGAAATCTGAAGGGTTCCCTAGGGGCCCGTAGAGTCCCGTAGATTTCCGTAGGGGACTGTAGGGTTATGTAAGTGCCCGCAGGGGTTGGTAGGAGCTTGTAGGGTGCCATATGTTTCCGGAGGGTTGTGTAGGGTTCCGTAGGGGCCTGTGGTGTTCCCTAGGGGCCTGTAGAGTCTCGTACAGTTTCGGTAGGGTCCTGTAGGTTTCCATGAGGGCCCGCAGAGGTCTGAAGGGGCCCGTACTGTTCCGTAAGGATCCATAGGGTTCCGTAGAGCTTCGTAGGTTCCCTAGAGGCCTCTGGAGTACTGCAGGAGCCAGTAGTGTTCCGTAGGGTCCTCTAGGGTTGAGTAAGTGCCCGCAGGAGTCTGTAGGAATCCGTGGGATTCTGTAAGGTTCTGGAGGGTTCTGCAGGGTTCCGTAGGGGCCCGTAGAGTTCCGTAGTGGCTGGTAAAGTTCCCTAGGGCCCTGTACCGTTCCGTAACTGCCTGCAAGGGTCTTTAGGCTTCCGTAGGGGCTGGTAGGGTTCCATAAAGTTGCGTGGGTTCCTGCAGAGTTCTGCAAGTGCCCGCAAGGGCCTGTAGGGGCCCACAGTGTTTCTGCCAGGTTCCGTAGAGTTCCGTAGGGGCCATATTTTTCTGTAGTGGCTGGTAGTATTCTGTAGGGGTCTGTAGGTTTCCGTAGGCACCGACAGTGTTCTGTAGGAGCCCATAGGGTTTTAGTGAGGTTCCGTTGTGTTGCTAAGGGTCTTGTAGAGTGCTGTCGGGTCCTGGAGTATTCTGTAGGGTTCCAGAGGGGCTGGTAGGGTTCCGTCGAAATCTGAAGGGTTCCCTAGGGGCCCGTAGAGTCCCGTAGATTTCCGTAGGGGACTGTAGGGTTATGTAAGTGCCCGCAGGGGTTGGTAGGAGCTTGTAGGGTGCCATATGTTTCCGGAGGGTTGTGTAGGGTTCCGTAGGGGCCTGTGGTGTTCCCTAGGGGCCTGTAGAGTCTCGTACAGTTTCGGTAGGGTCCTGTAGGTTTCCATGAGGGCCCGCAGAGGTCTGAAGGGGCCCGTACTGTTCCGTAAGGATCCATAGGGTTCCGTAGAGCTTCGTAGGTTCCCTAGAGGCCTCTGGAGTACTGCAGGAGCCAGTAGTGTTCCGTAGGGTCCTCTAGGGTTGAGTAAGTGCCCGCAGGAGTCTGTAGGAATCCGTGGGATTCTGTAAGGTTCTGGAGGGTTCTGCAGGGTTCCGTAGGGGCCCGTAGAGTTCCGTAGTGGCTGGTAAAGTTCCCTAGGGCCCTGTACCGTTCCGTAACTGCCTGCAAGGGTCTTTAGGCTTCCGTAGGGGCTGGTAGGGTTCCATAAAGTTGCGTGGGTTCCTGCAGAGTTCTGCAAGTGCCCGCAAGGGCCTGTAGGGGCCCACAGTGTTTCTGCCAGGTTCCGTAGAGTTCCGTAGGGGCCATATTTTTCTGTAGTGGCTGGTAGTATTCTGTAGGGGTCTGTAGGTTTCCGTAGGCACCGACAGTGTTCTGTAGGAGCCCATAGGGTTTTAGTGAGGTTCCGTTGTGTTGCTAAGGGTCTTGTAGAGTGCTGTCGGGTCCTGGAGTATTCTGTAGGGTTCCAGAGGGGCTGGTAGGGTTCCGTCGAAATCTGAAGGGTTCCCTAGGGGCCCGTAGAGTCCCGTAGATTTCCGTAGGGGACTGTAGGGTTATGTAAGTGCCCGCAGGGGTTGGTAGGAGCTTGTAGGGTGCCATATGTTTCCGGAGGGTTGTGTAGGGTTCCGTAGGGGCCTGTGGTGTTCCCTAAGGGCCTGTAGAGTCTCGTACGGTTCCGTAGGGGCCTGTGGTGTTCCCTAGGGGCCTGTAGAGTCTCGTACAGTTCTGTAGGGTCCTGTAGGTTTCCATAAGCGCCTGCAGAGGTCTGAAGGGGCCCGTACTGTTTTGTAAGGATCTATAGGGCTCTGTAGAGCTTCGTAGGTTCCCTAGAGGCCTCTGGAGTACCGCAGGAGCCAGTAGTGTTCTGTAGGGGTCCGTAGGGTTCCTTCCATAGGGGCTGGCAGTGTTCCGTAGGGGCCTGTAGGGTTGTTTAAGTGCCCGCAGTAGTCTGTAGGAGTCTGTGGGATTCTGTAAGGTTCCAGAGGGTTCTGCAGGGTTCCGTAGGGACCCGTAGAGTTCCGTAGTGGCTGGTAAAGTTCCGTAGGGCCCTGTGGGGTTCTGTATGGACCTGTAGGGTTCCGTAGGGGCCTGCAGGGTTCTGTAAGTGCCCGCAGGTGTCTGTAGGGTTCCGTAGGGGCCTGCAGGGTTTCGTAGGCACCTGCAGTGTTCTGTAGGAGCCCATAGGGTTTTAGTGAGGTTCCGTTGTGTTGCTAAGGGTCTTGTAGAGTGCTGTCGGGTCCTGGAGTATTCTGTAGGGTTCCAGAGGGGCTCCTAGGGTTCCATCGAAATCTGAAGGGTTCCCTAGGGGCCCGTAGAGTCCCGTAGATTGCCGTAGGAGCCTGTAGGGTTGTGTAAGTGCCCGCAGGGGTTGGTAGGAGCTTGTAGGGTGCCATATGTTTCCGGAGGGTTGTGTAGGGTTCCGTAGGGGCCTGTGGTGTTCCCTAGGGGCCTGTAGAGTCTCGTACAGTTCCGTAGGGTCCTGTAGGTTTCCATAAGCGCCCGCAGAGGTCTGAAGGGGCCCGTACTGCTCCGTAAGGATCCATAGGGTTCCGTAGAGCTTCGTAGGTTCCCTAGAGGCCTCGGGAGTACCGCAGGAGCCAGTAGTGTTCTGTAGGGGCCCGTAGGGTTCCTTCCATAGGAGCTGGCAGTGTTCCGTAGGGTCCTCTAGGGTTGAGTAAGTGCCCGCAGGAGTCTGTAGGAATCCGTGGGATTCTGTAAGGTTCTGGAGGGTTCTGCAGGGTTCCGTAGGGGCCCGTAGAGTTCCGTAGTGGCTGGTAAAGTTCCCTAGGGCCCTGTACCGTTCCGTAACTGCCTGCAAGGGTCTTTAGGCTTCGTAGGGGCTGGTAGGGTTCCATAAAGTTGCGTGGGTTCCTGCAGAGTTCTGCAAGTGCCCGCAAGGGCCTGTAGGGGCCCACAGTGTTTCTGCCAGGTTCCGTAGAGTTCCGTAGGGGCCATATTTTTCTGTAGTGGCTGGTAGTATTCTGTAGGGGTCTGTAGGTTTCCGTAGGCACCGACAGTGTTCTGTAGGAGCCCATAGGGTTTTAGTGAGGTTCCGTTGTGTTGCTAAGGGTCTTGTAGAGTGCTGTCGGGTCCTGGAGTATTCTGTAGGGTTCCAGAGGGGCTGGTAGGGTTCCGTCGAAATCTGAAGGGTTCCCTAGGGGCCCGTAGAGTCCCGTAGATTTCCGTAGGGGACTGTAGGGTTATGTAAGTGCCCGCAGGGGTTGGTAGGAGCTTGTAGGGTGCCATATGTTTCCGGAGGGTTGTGTAGGGTTCCGTAGGGGCCTGTGGTGTTCCCTAAGGGCCTGTAGAGTCTCGTACGGTTCCGTAGGGGCCTGTGGTGTTCCCTAGG
>NW_027415684.1:0-12836 GCF_964106895.1 Numenius arquata
GGGCACTTGCAGAACTCTGCAGGAACCCACGGAACTTTATGGAACCCTACCAGCCCCTACGGAAGCCTAAAGACCCTTGCAGGCAGTTACGGAACGGTACAGGGCCCTAGGGAACTTTACCAGCCACTACGGAACTCTACGGGCCCCTACGGAACCCTGCAGAACCCTCCAGAACCTTACAGAATCCCACGGATTCCTACAGACTCCTGCGGGCACTTACTCAACCCTAGAGGACCCTACGGAACACTGCCAGCTCCTATGGAAGGAACCCTACGGGCCCCTACAGAACACTACTGGCTCCTGCGGTACTCCAGAGGCCTCTAGGGAACCTACGAAGCTCTACGGAGCCCTATGGATCCTTACGGAACAGTACGGGCCCATTCAGACCTCTGCGGGCACTTATGGAAACCTACAGGACCCTACGGAACTGTACGAGACTCTACAGGCCCCTAGGGAACACCACAGGCCCCTACGGAACCGTACGAGACTCTACAGGCCCTTAGGGAACACCACAGGCCCCTACGGAACCCTACACAACCCTCTGGAAACTTATGGAACCCTACAAGCTCCTACCAACCCCTGCGAGCACTTACACAACCCTACAGGTCCCTACGGCAATCTACGGGAGTCTATGGGCCCCTAGGGAACCCTACAGATTTCGACGGAACCCTACGAGCCCCTCTGGAACCCTACAGAATACTCCAGGACCCGACAGCACTCTACAAGACCCTTAGCAACACAACGGAACCTCACTAAAACCCTATGGGCTCCTACAGAACACTGTAGGTGCCTACGGAAACCTACAGACCCCTACAGAATACTACCAGCCACTACAGAAAAATATGGCCCCTACGGAACTCTACGGAACCTGGCAGAAACACTGTGCGCCCCTACAGGCCCTTGCGGGCACTTGCAGAACTCTGCAGGAACCCACAGAACTTTATGGAACCCTACCAGCCCCTACGGAAGCCTAAAGACCCTTGCAGGCAGTTACGGAACGGTACAGGGCCCTAGGGAACTTTACCAGCCACTATGGAACTCTACGGGCTCCTGCGGAACCCTGCAGAACCCTCCAGAACCTTACAGAATCCCACTGATTCCTACAGACTCCTGCGGGCACTTACTCAACCCTAGAGGACCCTACGGAACACTGCCAGCTCCTATGGAAGGAACCCTACGGGCCCCTACAGAACACTACTGGCTCCTGCGGTACTCCAGAGGCCTCTAGGGAACCTACGAAGCTCTACGGAGCCCTATGGATCCTTACGGAACAGTACGGGCCCCTTCAGACCTCTGCGGGCGCTTATGGAAACCTACAGGACCCTACGGAACTGTACGAGACTCTACAGGCCCCTACGGAACCGTACGAGACTCTACAGGCCCTTAGGGAACACCACAGGCCCCTACGGAACCCTACACAACCCTCTGGAAACTTATGGAACCCTACAAGCTCCTACCAACCCCTGCGAGCACTTACACAACCCTACAGGTCCCTACGGCAATCTACGGGACTCTATGGGCCCCTAGGGAACCCTGTAGATTTCGACGGAACCCTACGAGCCCCTCTGGAACCCTACAGAATACTCCAGGACCCGATAGCACTCTACAAGACCCTTAGCAACACAACGGAACCTCACTAAAACCCTATGGGCTCCTACAGAACACTGCAGGTGCCTACAGAAACCTACAGACCCCTACAGAATACTACCAGCCACTACAGAAAAATATGGCCCCTACGGAACTCTACGGAACCTGGCAGAAACACTGTGGGCCCCTACAGGCCCTTGCGGGCACTTGCAGAACTCTGCAGGAACCCACGGAACTTTATGGAACCCTACCAGCCCCTACGGAAGCCTAAAGACCATTGCAGGCAGTTACGGAACGGTACAGGGCCCTAGGGAACTTTACCAGCCACTACGGAACTCTACGGGCCCCTACGGAACCCTGCAGAACCCTCCAGAACCTTACAGAATCCCACGGATTCCTACAGACTCCTGCGGGCACTTACTCAACCCTAGAGGACCCTACGGAACACTACTGGCTCCTGCGGTACTCCACAGGCCTCTAGGGAACCTACGAAGCTCTATGGAACCCTATGGATCCTTACGGCACAGTACGGGCCCCTTCAGACCTCTGCGGGCGCTTATGGAAACCTACAGGACCCTACGGAACTGTACGAGACTCTACAGGCCCCTAGGGAACACCACAGGCCCCTACGGAACCGTACGAGACTCTACAGGCCCTTAGGGAACACCACAGGCCCCTACGGAACCCTACACAACCCTCTGGAAACTTATGGAACCCTACAAGCTCCTACCAACCCCTGCGAGCACTTACACAACCCTACAGGTCCCTACGGCAATCTACGGGACTCTATGGGCCCCTAGGGAACCCTACAGATTTCGACGGAACCCTACGAGCCCCTCTGGAACCCTACAGAATACTCCAGGACCCGACAGCACTCTACAAGACCCTTAGCAACACAACGGAACCTCACTAAAACCCTATGGGCTCCTACAGAACACTGTAGGCGCCTACGGAAACCTACAGACCCCTACAGAATACTACCAGCCACTACAGAAAAATATGGCCCCTACGGAACTCTACGGAACCTGGCAGAAACACTGTGGGCCCCTACAGGCCCTTGCGGGCACTTGCAGAACTCTGCAGGAACCCACAGAACTTTATGGAACCCTACCAGCCCCTACGGAAGCCTAAAGACCCTTGCAGGCAGTTACGGAACGGTACAGGGCCCTAGGGAACTTTACCAGCCACTATGGAACTCTACGGGCTCCTGCGGAACCCTGCAGAACCCTCCAGAACCTTACAGAATCCCACTGATTCCTACAGACTCCTGCGGGCACTTACTCAACCCTAGAGGACCCTACGGAACACTGCCAGCTCCTATGGAAGGAACCCTACGGGCCCCTACAGAACACTACTGGCTCCTGCGGTACTCCAGAGGTCTCTAGGGAACCTACGAAGCTCTACGGAGCCCTATGGATCCTTACGGAACAGTACGGGCCCCTTCAGACCTCTGCGGGCGCTTATGGAAACCTACAGGACCCTACGGAACTGTACGAGACTCTACAGGCCCCTACGGAACCGTACGAGACTCTACAGGCCCTTAGGGAACACCACAGGCCCCTACGGAACCCTACACAACCCTCTGGAAACTTATGGAACCCTACAAGCTCCTACCAACCCCTGCGAGCACTTACACAACCCTACAGGTCCCTACGGCAATCTACGGGACTCTATGGGCCCCTAGGGAACCCTACAGATTTCGACGGAACCCTACGAGCCCCTCTGGAACCCTATAGAATACTCCAGGACCCGACAGCACTCTACAAGACCCTTAGCAACACAACGGAACCTCACTAAAACCCTATGGGCTCCTACAGAACACTGTAGGTGCCTACGGAAACCTACAGACCCCTACAGAATACTACCAGCCACTACAGAAAAATATGGCCCCTACGGAACTCTACGGAACCTGGCAGAAACACTGTGCGCCCCTACAGGCCCTTGCGGGCACTTGCAGAACTCTGCAGGAACCCACAGAACTTTATGGAACCCTACCAGCCCCTACGGAAGCCTAAAGACCCTTGCAGGCAGTTACGGAACGGTACAGGGCCCTAGGGAACTTTACCAGCCACTATGGAACTCTACGGGCCCCTACGGAACCCTGCAGAACCCTCCAGAACCTTACAGAATCCCACGGATTCCTACAGACTCCTGCGGGCACTTACTCAACCCTAGAGGACCCTACGGAACACAACTGGCTCCTGCGGTACTCCACAGGCCTCTAGGGAACCTACGAAGCTCTACGGAACCCTATGGATCCTTACGGCACAGTACGGGCCCCTTCAGACCTCTGCGGGCGCTTATGGAAACCTACAGGACCCTACGGAACTGTACGAGACTCTACAGGCCCCTAGGGAACACCACAGGCCCCTACGGAACCCTACACAACTATCCGGAAACATATGGCACCCTACAAGCTCCTACCAACCCCTGTGGGCACTTACATAACCCTACAGGCCCCTACGGAAATCTACGGGACTCTACGGGCCCCTAGGGAACGCTTCAGATTTCGACGGAACCCTACCAGCCCCTCTGGAACTCTACAGAATACTCCAGGACCCGACAGCACTCTACAAGACCCTTAGCAACACAACGGAACCTCACTAAAACCCTATGGGCTCCTACAGAACACTGCAGGTGCCTACGGAACCCTACAGACCCCTACGGAACCCTACAGACTCCTGCGGGCACTTACGGAACCCTGCAGGCCCCTACGGAACCCTACAGGTCCATACAGAACCCCACAGGGCCCTACGGAACTTTACCAGCCACTACGGAACTCTACGGCCCCCTACGGAACCCTGCAGAACCCTCTGGAACCTTACAGAATCCCACAGACTCCTACAGACTTCTGCGGGCACTTACACAACCCTACAGGTCCCTACGGAAATCTACGGGACTCTATGGGCCCCTAGGGAACCCTATAGATTTCGATGGAACACTATGAAGCCCTCTGGAACCCTACAGAATACTCCAGGACCCGACAGCACTCTACAAGACCCTTAGCAACACAACGGAACCTCACTAAAACCCTATGGGCTCCTACAGAACACTGCAGGCGCCTACGGAACCCTACAGACCCCTACAGAATACTACCACCACTACAGAAAAATATGGCCCCTACGGAACTCTACGGAACCTGGCAGAAACACTGTGGGCCCCTACAGGCCCTTGCGGGAACTTGCAGAACTCTGCAGGAACCCACGGAACTTTATGGAACCCTACCAGCCCCTACGGAAGCCTAAAGACCCTTGCAGGCAGTTACGGAATGGTACAGGGCCCTAGGGAACTTTACCAGCCACTACGGAACTCTACGGGCCCCTACGGAACCTTGCAGAACCCTCCAGAACCTTACAGAATCCCACGGATTCCTACAGACTCCTGCGGGCACTTACTCAACCCTAGAGGACCCTACGGAACACTACTGGCTCCTGCGGTACTCCACAGGCCTCTAGGGAACCTACGAAGCTCTACGGAACCCTATGGATCCTTACGGCACAGTACGGGCCCCTTCAGACCTCTGCGGGCGCTTATGGAAACCTACAGGACCCTACGGAACTGTACGAGACTCTACAGGCCCCTAGGGAACACCACAGGCCCCTACGGAACCCTACACAACTATCCGGAAACATATGGCACCCTACAAGCTCCTACCAACCCCTGTGGGCACTTACATAACCCTACAGGCCCCTACGGAAATCTACAGGACTCTACGGGCCCCTAGGGAACGCTTCAGATTTCGACGGAACCCTACCAGCCCCTCTGGAACCCTACAGAATACTCCAGGACCCGACAGCACTCTACAAGACCCTTAGCAACACAACGGAACCTCACTAAAACCCTATGGGCTCCTACAGAACACTGCAGGTGCCTACGGAACCCTACAGACCCGTACAGACACCTACGGGCACTTACAGAACACTGCAGGCCCCTAAGGAACCCTACAGGTCCATACAGAACCCCACAGGGCCCTACGGAACTTTACCAGCCACTATGGAACTCTACGGGTCCCTACGGAACCCTGCAGAACCCTCCGGAATCTGACAGAATCCCACAGACTCCTACAGACTTCTGCGGGCACTTAAACAACCCTACAGGCCCCTACGGAACACTGCCAGCCCCTATGGAAGGAACCCTACGGGCCCCTACAGAACACTACTGGCTCCTGCGGTACTCCACAGGCCTCTAGGGAACCTACGAAGCTCTACGGAGCCCTATGGATCCTTACGGAACAGTACGGGCCCCTTCAGACCTCTGCGGGCACTTATGGAAACCTACAGGACCCTACGGAACTGTACGAGACTCTACAGGCCCCTAGGGAACACCACAGGCCCCTACGGAACCGTACGAGACTCTACAGGCCCCTAGGGAACACCACAGGGCCCTACGGAACCCTACACAACCCTCTGGAAACTTATGGAACCCTACAAGCTCCTACCAACCCCTGCGAGCACTTACACAACCCTACAGGTCCCTACGGAAATCTACGGGACTCTATGGGCCCCTAGGGAACCCTGTAGATTTCGATGGAACCCTACGAGCCCCTCTGGAACCCTACAGAATACTCCAGGACCCGACAGCACTCTACAAGACCCTTAGCAACACAACGGAACCTCACTAAAACCCTATGGGCTCCTACAGAACACTGCAGGTGCCTACGGAACCCTAGAGACCCCTACAGAACCCTACAGACACCTGCGAGCACTTACGGAACCCTGCAGGCCCCTACGGAACCCTACAGGTCCATACAGAACCCCACAGGGCCCTACGGAACTTTACCAGCCACTACGGAACTCTACGGGTCCCTACGGAACCCTGCAGAACTCTCCGGAATCTGACAGAATCCCACAGACTCCTACAGACTGCTGCGGGCACTTACTCAACCCTAGAGGACCCTACGGAACACTGCCAGCTCCTATGGAAGGAACCCTACGGGCCCCTACAGAACTCTACTGGCTCCTGCGGTACTCCACAGGCCTCTAGGGAACCTACGAAGCTCTACGGAGCCCTATGGATCCTTACGGAACAGTACGGGCCCCTTCAGACCTCTGCGGGCGCTTATGGAAACCTACAGGACCCTACGGAACTGTACGAGACTCTACAGGCCCCTACGGAACCGTACGAGACTCTACAGGCCCTTAGGGAACACCACAGGCCCCTACGGAACCCTACACAACCCTCTGGAAACTTATGGAACCCTACAAGCTCCTACCAACCCCTGCGAGCACTTACACAACCCTACAGGTCCCTACGGCAATCTACGGGACTCTATGGGCCCCTAGGGAACCCTACAGATTTCGACGGAACCCTACGAGCCCCTCTGGAACCCTACAGAATACTCCAGGACCCGACAGCACTCTACAAGACCCTTAGCAACACAACGGAACCTCACTAAAACCCTATGGGCTCCTACAGAACACTGCAGGTGCCTACGGAAACCTACAGACCCCTACAGAATACTACCAGCCACTACAGAAAAATATGGCCCCTACGGAACTCTACGGAACCTGGCAGAAACACTGTGGGCCCCTACAGGCCCTTGCGGGCACTTGCAGAACTCTGCAGGAACCCACGGAACTTTATGGAACCCTACCAGCCCCTACGGAAGCCTAAAGACCATTGCAGGCAGTTACGGAACGGTACAGGGCCCTAGGGAACTTTACCAGCCACTACGGAACTCTAGGGGCCCCTACGGAACCCTGCAGAACCCTCCAGAACCTTACAGAATCCCACGGATTCCTACAGACTCCTGCGGGCACTTACTCAACCCTAGAGGACCCTACGGAACACTGCCAGCTCCTATGGAAGGAACCCTACGGGCCCCTACAGAACACTACTGGCTCCTGCGGTACTCCAGAGGCCTCTAGGGAACCTACGAAGCTCTACGGAGCCCTATGGATCCTTACGGAACAGTACGGGCCCCTTCAGACCTCTGCGGGCGCTTATGGAAACCTACAGGACCCTACGGAACTGTACGAGACTCTACAGGCCCCTACGGAACCGTACGAGACTCTACAGGCCCTTAGGGAACACCACAGGCCCCTACGGAACCCTACACAACCCTCTGGAAACTTATGGAACCCTATAAGCTCCTACCAACCCCTGCGAGCACTTACACAACCCTACAGGTCCCTACGGCAATCTACGGGACTCTATGGGCCCCTAGGGAACCCTGTAGATTTCGACGGAACCCTACGAGCCCCTCTGGAACCCTACAGAATACTCCAGGACCCGACAGCACTCTACAAGACCCTTAGCAACACAACGGAACCTCACTAAAACCCTATGGGCTCCTACAGAACACTGCAGGTGCCTACGGAAACCTACAGACCCCTACAGAATACTACCAGCCACTACAGAAAAATATGGCCCCTACGGAACTCTACGGAACCTGGCAGAAACACTGTGGGCCCCTACAGGCCCTTGCGGGCACTTGCAGAACTCTGCAGGAACCCACGGAACTTTATGGAACCCTACCAGCCCCTACGGAAGCCTAAAGACCCTTGCAGGCAGTTACGGAACGGTACAGGGCCCTAGGGAACTTTACCAGCCACTACGGAACTCTACGGGCCCCTACGGAACCCTGCAGAACCCTCCAGAACCTTACAGAATCCCACGGATTCCTACAGACTCCTGCGGGCACTTACTCAACCCTAGAGGACCCTACGGAACACTGCCAGCTCCTATGGAAGGAACCCTACGGGCCCCTACAGAACACTACTGGCTCCTGCGGTACTCCAGAGGCCTCTAGGGAACCTACGAAGCTCTACGGAGCCCTATGGATCCTTACGGAACAGTACGGGCCCCTTCAGACCTCTGCGGGCACTTATGGAAACCTACAGGACCCTACGGAACTGTACGAGACTCTACAGGCCCCTAGGAAACACCACAGGCCCCTACGGAACCCTACACAACCCTCCGGAAACATATGGCACCCTACAAGCTCCTACCAACCCCTGCGGGCACTTACACAACCCTACAGGTCCCTACGGAAATCTACGGGACTCTATGGGCCCCTAGGGAACCCTATAGATTTCGATGGAACCCTACGAGCCCCTCTGGAACCCTACAGAATACTCCAGGACCCGACAGCACTCTACAAGACCCTTAGCAACTCAACGGAACCTCACTAAAACCCTATGGGCTCCTACAGAACACTGCAGGCGCCTACGGAACCCTACAGACCCCTACAGAATACTACCAGCCACTACAGAAAAATATGGCCCCTACGGAACTCTACGGAACCTGGCAGAAACACTGTGCGCCCCTACAGGCCCTTGCGGGCACTTGCAGAACTCTGCAGGAACCCACGGAACTTTATTTAACCCTACCAGCCCCTACGGAAGCCTAAAGACCCTTGCAGGCAGTTACGGAACGGTACAGGGCCCTAGGGAACTTTACCAGCCACTACGGAACTCTAGGGGCCCCTACGGAACCCTGCAGAACCCTCCAGAACCTTACAGAATCCCACAGATTCCTACAGACTCCTGCGGGCACTTACTCAACCCTAGAGGACCCTACGGAACACTGCCAGCTCCTATGGAAGGAACCCTACGGGCCCCTACAGAACACTACTGGCTCCTGCGGTACTCCAGAGGCCTCTAGGGAACCTACGAAGCTCTACGGAGCCCTATGGATCCTTACGGAACAGTACGGGCCCATTCAGACCTCTGCGGGCACTTATGGAAACCTACAGGACCCTACCGAAACTGTACGAGACTCTACAGGCCCCTAGGGAACACCACAGGCCCCTACGGAACCGTACGAGACTCTACAGGCCCTTAGGGAACACCACAGGCCCCTACGGAACCCTACACAACCCTCTGGAAACTTATGGAACCCTACAAGCTCCTACCAACCCCTGCGAGCACTTACACAACCCTACAGGTCCCTACGGCAATCTACGGGACTCTATGGGCCCCTAGGGAACCCTACAGATTTCGACGGAACCCTACGAGCCCCTCTGGAACCCTACAGAATACTCCAGGACCCGACAGCACTCTACAAGACCCTTAGCAACACAACGGAACCTCACTAAAACCCTATGGGCTCCTACAGAACACTGCAGGTGCCTACGGAAACCTACAGACCCCTACAGAATACTACCAGCCACTACAGAAAAATATGGCCCTACGGAACTCTACGGAACCTGGCAGAAACACTGTGGGCCCGTACAGGCCCTTGCGGGCACTTGCAGAACTCTGCAGGAACCCACGGAACTTTATGGAACCCTACCAGCCCCTACGGAAGCCTAAAGACCCTTGCAGGCAGTTACGGAACGGTACAGGGCCCTAGGGAACTTTACCAGCCACTATGGAACTCTACGGGCCCCTACGGAACCCTGCAGAACCCTCCAGAACATTACAGAATCCCACGGATTCCTAAAGACTCCTGCGGGCACTTACTCAACCCTAGAGGACCCTACGGAACACTACTGGCTCCTGCGGTACTCCAGAGCCCTCTAGGGAACCTACGAAGCTCTACGGAACCCTATGGATCCTTACGGAACAGTACGGGCCCCTTCAGACCTCTGCGGGCGCTTATGGAAACCTACAGGACCCTACCGAAACTGTACGAGACTCTACAGGCCCCTAGGGAACACCACAGGCCCCTACGGAACCCTACACAACCCTCCGGAAACATATGGCACCCTACAAGCTCCTACCAACCCCTGCGGGCACTTACACAACCCTACAGGTCCCTACGGAAATCTACGGGACTCTATGGGCCCCTAGGGAACCCTATAGATTTCGATGGAACCCTACGAGCCCCTCTGGAACCCTACAGAATACTCCAGGACCCGACAGCACTCTACAAGACCCTTAGCAACTCAACGGAACCTCACTAAAACCCTATGGGCTCCTACAGAACACTGCAGGCGCCTACGGAACCCTACAGACCCCTACAGAATACTACCAGCCACTACAGAAAAATATGGCCCCTACGGAACTCTACGGAACCTGGCAGAAACACTGTGGGCCCCTACAGGCCCTTGCGGGCACTTGCAGAACTCTGCAGGAACCCACGGAACTTTATTTAACCCTACCAGCCCCTACGGAAGCCTAAAGACCCTTGCAGGCAGTTACGGAACGGTACAGGGCCCTAGGGAACTTTACCAGCCACTACGGAACTCTAGGGGCCCCTACGGAACCCTGCAGAACCCTCCAGAACCTTACAGAATCCCACGGATTCCTACAGACTCCTGCGGGCACTTACTCAACCCTAGAGGACCCTACGGAACACTGCCAGCTCCTATGGAAGGAACCCTACGGGCCCCTACAGAACACTACTGGCTCCTGCGGTACTCCAGAGGCCTCTAGGGAACCTACGAAGCTCTACGGAGCCCTATGGATCCTTACGGAACAGTACGGGCCCCTTCAGACCTCTGCGGGCGCTTATGGAAACCTACAGGACCCTACGGAACTGTACGAGACTCTACAGGCCCCTACGGAACCGTACGAGACTCTACAGGCCCTTAGGGAACACCACAGGCCCCTACGGAACCCTACACAACCCTCTGGAAACTTATGGAACCCTATAAGCTCCTACCAACCCCTGCGAGCACTTACACAACCCTACAGGTCCCTACGGCAATCTACGGGACTCTATGGGCCCCTAGGGAACCCTGTAGATTTCGACGGAACCCTACGAGCCCCTCTGGAACCCTACAGAATACTCCAGGACCCGACAGCACTCTACAAGACCCTTAGCAACACAACGGAACCTCACTAAAACCCTATGGGCTCCTACAGAACACTGCAGGTGCCTACGGAAACCTACAGACCCCTACAGAATACTACCAGCCACTACAGAAAAATATGGCCCCTACGGAACTCTACGGAACCTGGCAGAAACACTGTGGGCCCCTACAGGCCCTTGCGGGCACTTGCAGAACTCTGCAGGAACCCACGGAACTTTATGGAACCCTACCAGCCCCTACGGAAGCCTAAAGACCCTTGCAGGCAGTTACGGAACGGTACAGGGCCCTAGGGAACTTTACCAGCCACTACGGAACTCTAGGGGCCCCTACGGAACCCTGCAGAACCCTCCAGAACCTTACAGAATCCCACGGATTCCTACAGACTCCTGCGGGCACTTACTCAACCCTAGAGGACCCTACGGAACACTACTGGCTCCTGCGGTACTCCAGAGCCCTCTAGGGAACCTACGAAGCTCTACGGAACCCTATGGATCCTTACGGAACAGTACGGGCCCCTTCAGACCTCTGCGGGCGCTTATGGAAACCTACAGGACCCTACCGAAACTGTACGAGACTCTACAGGCCCCTAGGGAACACCACAGGCCCCTACGGAACCCTACACAACCCTCCGGAAACATATGGCACCCTACAAGCTCCTACCAACCCCTGCGGGCACTTACACAACCCTACAGGTCCCTACGGAAATCTACGGGACTCTATGGGCCCCTAGGGAACCCTATAGATTTCGATGGAACCCTACGAGCCCCTCTGGAACCCTACAGAATACTCCAGGACCCGACAGCACTCTACAAGACCCTTAGCAACTCAACGGAACCTCACTAAAACCCTATGGGCTCCTACAGAACACTGCAGGCGCCTACGGAAACCTACAGACCCCTACAGAATACTACCAGCCACTACAGAAAAATATGGCCCCTACGGAACTCTACGGAACCTGGCAGAAACACTGTGGGCCCCTACAGGCCCTTGCGGGCACTTGCAGAACTCTGCAGGAACCCACGGAACTTTATGGAACCCTACCAGCCCCTACGGAAGCCTAAAGACCCTTGCA
Organism: Numenius arquata; assembly: GCF_964106895.1. NCBI lineage: Eukaryota > Metazoa > Chordata > Aves > Charadriiformes > Scolopacidae > Numenius > Numenius arquata. The sequence goes on from NW_027415684.1 coordinate 12,360, forward strand.
GGCAGTTACGGAACGGTACAGGGCCCTAGGGAACTTTACCAGCCACTACAGAACTCTACGGGCCCCTACGGAACCCTGCAGAACCCTCCAGAACCTTACAGAATCCCACGGATTCCTACAGACTCCTGCGGGCACTTACTCAACCCTAGAGGACCCTACGGAACACTGCCAGCTCCTATGGAAGGAACCCTACGGGCCCCTACAGAACACTACTGGCTCCTGCGGTACTCCAGAGGCCTCTAGGGAACCTACGAAGCTCTACGGAGCCCTATGGATCCTTACGGAACAGTACGGGCCCCTTCAGACCTCTGCGGGCGCTTATGGAAACCTACAGGACCCTACGGAACTGTACGAGACTCTACAGGCCCCTACGGAACCGTACGAGACTCTACAGGCCCTTAGGGAACACCACAGGCCCCTACGGAACCCTACACAACCCTCTGGAAACTTATGGAACCCTATAAGCTCCTACCAACC